>NC_056701.1:1628219-1645719 GCF_018831695.1 Puntigrus tetrazona
TCATGCAGCTGGTCAGAGTCTCAGATGAAATGAAAACACAGATGAATCTCGACTATATGCTTGTTGTTGATACTGAAGGCTCTATGCTCTAGAACTGGCTGGAAGATCAATAAAAGGATCATGACAATGAACTGGCCACATTTGTTGTTGGTCTCTGCAAATTTGACTCTGATCAACATTTTGAGAAAACTCATCTGAGATGCAGGATTCTTGAGATTATTGTTCAAGCCTCTGAGGATGAAGAAGGTCAAACTGAATCCCAGCTGTGTGTGTTTGTGCATCAGAAGTTCTGGTGACATCAAGCAGCTGGAAGAGAAAATATGAGGCAAGAAGACGACTGCAGGAGAAACTGGATGAAATGACAAAACTAGCTACAAGAGGAAGTCTATGATGCAGAATATTCTAGCAGATATAATTAGATTTGATGTTCAGAAAGATGTGACATATTTTGTTCATCTCTGGAAGGGAAACTCACCAATGGCACTCACTCAAACAATCTACTGTGAGAATATTCAAGAACTTAAGAAAATCATTATGTCTCATGCAGAAATCTGATAAATGATGCTGGTACACTTAAAAGTTTGCATTAAAGATCTCTGGGATGTTTATAAAGGGAACAATTTGTCTTTAGTCTCAGAAATTCTCTGAGATTTCTAGTCTGCTGTGAAAACTGGAGACTAAATACAGCAAGTGGTCCTGGACTTCTGTAGTGCCATGATGGAAAATTGAGAACAACTGCAGCAAATAAAATAGAAATGAAGCAATTCATGATTGAAGAAATCTGCTCTTTCACAGAGAAATGAAGGAAATGAGTGAAGAAGTGGAAAATCAATGACAGAATTCTTTGAGAAAGATAGATGCAAATATATTGATTCACTTGGAAATCATCATTTGAAATCAAACTAGAGATGTTCAGGAAAGCATTGTGAAAGAAACAAAGGAAAATTAAGTGAGATTCTTCAACAGAGAGACGAAGAAAAGATAGATGCTCAGAGGATACATCATGAAAACATTTCCTATGAAAAGAGCAAAGAACTTGGTTCTAAAACTTACAAAGCAAAAATGAAGAAACACTGAAAAAGAATTTGATTTGTTTTGGCAAATAGAGCGTAAAATGAAGATCATTAGAGAAACTCTAGTAATCAAAAACATTGACATAATAGCAGATGTAAAAAGGCTTCAGTGGAAATATATTTAGGGTTATGTCTCCTCAGAAATAGAGAGAAAAGAAGGCAGGAATACAATATTTTAAATGTGAGAAGTTATTGTGGAATATGCTATTTTAAGAGGATTTGACAAAAAAGAGATTAGAGATACTGCAAAGAGCCCTTGCCGAACAGTAAAAGCATCATATTTGACATGCTCAAAGTTTGTCTATAGATGAAGCCCAGATCAAATTCATTAGTCACAGATGTTGCTTCATCAGACAGACACAATGATTCAGTCATTTAACATTTCAAGATGGGGTATACATCAGCTGTATTCAAAACTTACAGATTGGCATAAAGACGAGAGTAACGGAACACTGTGGGAAGGGATAAGTGAAATAGTGTATTCAAGAAACAGTTCTTTCTAGATTTAGATCTTTTACACTGTCAGAGAGAGCAAAGGAGAATATCACTGATCAACAAAGACTGTCTAGGAAGCCAATGATCCTGTTCTCATTTGGAAAGGAAAAGGAAGAGTACTTGGCAATATTTTCTGTAATATCAGCCGTATGAGCTGCATCAGCTGCCATTTTCTTGGAGAGATCACTGCCAGAAACTGAAAAGAGCCCACGAGCAGAGCGGCTCATAAGAAGACTGCCAGAGATCTGACAGGTGAAATAAGATCAACTGTGAATCACTGAATGAAACAGATCAAATCTGAGAAATACATCTAAAGATACTGGCAGAAGAGGAGAATCTTTGACAAATACATGAACTACATTAATACACCCAGAGATTACTTCGTGTTTGCATCAGAGATGAAGCCAATCGCTACATCAATGATAAGTCTAGTGTCAGTGTTTTACCTAAGATGAAGGAGGAACATTAAAACTCCTGCAGCAGAAGATTTTGAGGCAGCTCATGGCTTACTGATCATGTCTAAAAGAGAGAAAATGCTGGTTTGTGGTTGAAGAGTTTCACACAGCAGCCTCAGACGAGCTGATCTTCTCTGAAAAAGACTTCCAGTGGAGTCAAACATGATGATGTTGATGATTCTAACCTCCTAGAAGATGTGATAAGACAAGAACTTCCTGCTATGCAATGTCAGACATCAACAGTAGATTCAACACAAAATACCTTTCCAGTAAATTTGGATTACAAGTTCAGGCCAGATGTTTCTTCTGATTGATCAGCTTCTGCACAAATGCTGTTGGGTTTCAGTGTCCGTCTGTAAAGCACATCTGGTACTCAACACTATAGAAAACCATGATGCAGACTCACAGTGTTTCCTTTTCATCGTGTTATAGGACTAAACGGAATATTAATATTTGAATAAAAGTAAGCACCTGTTCGCCCAGCATATCTGCACATCAGCAATAGCAAACAGTGCTCTATATTTTTAGTCCTAATGAATTACAAAAGTCCTCTGAGAGATTATAGAACAGCAGGAGAAGATTATGCAAAGTGGAGCATCACCTCTGATCTCATCTGAATCTGCCCTACTGGAAATGGTTTGTGTGTCACTTCTAGAAAGATCTGGAAAAAATACTACAGTAAAAATTTCGGATGGACAAGGTAAGATCCCCATGAATGGAAGAGCATACACTAAACACATTTCTCTAGAGACTTTGGATAAATACATTTAGTTCCTCTCATTTGTAAGTCATTTTGTTTATCACATTAAATTCTCAGTTCTCTCAATACTGTACATTTGATAATCGAAAAAGATTTTCAAAAGCCTTTGAAAAACTAATTTTTAAAAGGGGACATGCAAATGTTCCTCAATTCCAGTACTCCTCTGCTCTGTATTTTGGTATGTATCTTTTTGTCAACACACCTGATCCAGATCATCAGCTTCCTATACAGGAGCACTGTGTGCATGAACAGCTTTTTGATTGATATGCTCTCTACACTCATGCTTCTATTGCTCCTCATTTAGTGAGCAGGGAAGTCTGCTAAAGTTTACTGGACATACTATCTCACGGATTTATACTTGTGCAACGTCTTTCACACATAGATACAAGTGATAGTACTCTCTGTAATTTGATATCATTTAAATTCACGCCCTGCACACTTCTCAGTACACATTTTGATTGGAACATATGGGCAATCAATTGAAATTCATTGTGCAATATCCCGATTGTCCACTTTGCAGAGCACCTGCATTTGGAATTATAAAATGTCTGATACGTATAAGAGAAATAAACAAAACATGGAGAGTGACTGGAATAGAGGAATCGTTGATCTAAAGCACTATGAATGAAGACTATAGCAATTCTTTTTAGTTTCATCAGATTCCTCTTCAGTAAGTTCTGTGCATTGCAGCCAAATTCAAGCATATAGGACGCTTGAAATTTATAAACCAAGTTTCATACAGGACAGCGCTTAGCTCTAAACTACAGGATTATTAGCCAGTTCAACTTCAGGAAATTTAAGCAATTTTCAGGTTCTCTGAGTTGAAACAGCCTAAAATTTATACTGTAAGTCTAGGACTAGGCTTAAGTCTTGTCTACAGAAACCAAGGGTTACAAACTCTAAAGGTGTGAGATTTGGCACAGAAATACACTCGTGATGTGTCCAACAAGTTCTTACTGTAACCCTCTTCAAAACATTCAAACAAGCTTATGTGTCTAGAATTATAAGGAAAATTAAATACAGTCCAAGTCCAAAAATTACAGTGTGAGGTAGGCTGGCAATGACGTGCCTTACATTTATTCAAAGGCAAATTCCTCACTGTCCTATAGTGCTGAGTTCAAATACAGAAGCTAGAATTGTGTTTTTTTTCTTTTCAATCTTTGAAGATGTTTTGTATATATATATATATATATATATATATAAATATATATTATATTTTTATATATATTGCCATTATTTCTCACAATACCATTGATATTCTTACATTGTTTCTTGTTTTCCCTGTTTGTGTACAATAAACTCACATATTTTTCTCTCATTTTGACTCACATGTTTTGTCTCTCCATCCACACACTAATTACTATTATCTATTAAATGTTACTTCCATCCAGCTCCCTAGAAAACATCTAAATTCACACGCTGGAGGTTGCGTAGGAAGAAGGGTGGAGGACAATGATAATTGTTTTTAGATTATTAAGAGGACAAAGAAGAGTTTACACTTCCACTTCCTCATCAAAGAAATGATGAAGCAGAAAGCAACAATCAAAGTTTCTGGAGCAATTGACATCAAAAGATAAAATAGTTTAGACATCTGCTTCCCACTCAAGCTTGGGAAGGTGGCAGCCATCCAAGGTTATTATAAGACTGATAAGGGATACTCTGATTTTGAACTGTATTTACAACCAACAGAAAAGTATATTCAGGAGAGTTCAAGCGGGAATATGTTTGTTTGAAAAAGGTGAATCTGGGCCTGAGACAGGTTCTGAAAAAGGAAATCCAAAATGACAATGGGAGAGAAACATGGGGGATTTCTTTATTGTCTTGTCTGTAAGATTCCCTTTGTATAAATCTGTCACGTCCCAGGACTTATATGATGTTGTTTCAATGCCCATGTGCTCTGTAGTGCTCAGCCTAAGTTTCTGTCTTGAGTTAAACAGTTAATCATGTCTTGTGTTTAACTGTCCGATCTAACTTGTCACTATGTGATGTTATGTGTGTGTGCAAATATTCAGTCTGGATTTGGCTCTATGTTTAGATTGTCTTAAATTACTTTTAGTTAACCTCCTTATCCTTGGAGTGTCTCTGCAGCACTGTATTGTGATAGAAGACTGACCATCACAGTAGCTCTGTGGTGTGTTTTTCCTGCCTCTTTTGTTTACTACATTTTGACCATTTTTTTAAAATGTTACTTATCCCGGATGTCTTACCCCAAAGTCCTCATCCTCCTGCTGGAGCAGGGGATTGTTCTCTCGAGGACCACAGAGAGGATTTTGTGTACCTCTCTTGCTGCATGTAATACCCGGATACAGCCGCTTTCCCTTAATGGGACTAAACATCTCCACATGAGTGCAGTTGTCCGGGATGGTCCTTGAGAGAGCAATGCCGCTCCATCGAGTCGGTGTTGGAAAGCCATTCATCAATGACTATTCAGTTCATTGACCACGACACTCCACTCCAACCAGCCCACCATCTCCGCTGCATGGAGACACAGCCTGGATATACAGTGATGGAGAGCCGCAGTTCCCTGCGACTGAGGAGCCATTACCTTATGGAGCAACAGAGCAGAAAAGTCGCCTCGGAACCCAAGCTTGTAGCGTCACAACAGGTGCTTGAGGTGGCAACAGAGCATGCCACGGGTGGAGAGAGCCTGGCACATGGGAGAGTGAGGAGTGGAGCTCCACCCACTGCACCCAGGCTGAGAGTGAGATTTTTATACATCTGGGGCTTCTAGATCTAGAGGAGCTAAATCAAATCACTGGCATATTGATTTGGAGTGCGACCTGGCCCTTCTGTCCAGCAGCCCGGAGTCCCGCTGGTCCTAGTCAGCCCAGATAAGGTTCAAGATTCTCCAGTGACCGCACATAGGCCCTCCGGATCCTCAGTGTCTCCCTGGCTCTTCAGCTCTCTGTTCTCCTGCCCCGGGCTCTTCCGCCGCTGCCATCAGTCGGTCATCTGGAGTTGGGCCATTCCTCTCCATGGCTTCTCTCTCTATTGGACTCAGTTTGTTTTCTGACCCATTGGGGTTCATCCTCCACCTAAACCTCCTCCCAACTGCCCCTCCCCATGTTTCTGTTTTTAGGTGCAAGGGACACTCCTTTCCAGGAGAGCTAAAGCGATATGTCACAGCTCTACCCTGGAGCACTACTGACTACTGAATAAGCTAAGCACTTTCCAGGTTTTAGATATTAGCTGGCTCATTTGATTACAGAAGGATATATATATTGGATATATATATATTGTTTACTTTGAGTATAAACAACACATTTTAATTACAATAAATGTATGCATAACATTCCATCCACATGAGGTAGTTCACGTAGAGCAGTATGTGCTATTTGCTTAACCTACCTTATAAATGCAGGAAAATGCATTGTATTGTATGAGATAAGCTCTCTTGTGTCAGAGAAATAGCTCTTAGCGTGTATGATGTCTCTGCTTTGCAGGAATTTCCATCACATGATTGCACATTCCAGGCCGAGTAGTAGTGAAGTACATTTTTGAGTATCTGTACTTTACTTGAGTTAATTTGTTCTGGAAACTTATGACTTCAACACTACATTTAAACACTAATATCATTACATTTTTACTCCACTAAATTTCTGCCAAGAGGTAGAATGGACAGTGTGTAGTTTTTTCTTCTCTAGCTGTGGTGTTTTTTTACAGGTAATAGACAGTAATAGCTCTTGAAGTCATGATGTCATTTTCTAGACCATTCTTTTGAATCCTCCTGTCAAAGATGACAACTGATGACAAAATGGAAAAAGACGTCTCAGTTTTTGCACAGTTTTGCACAGTTTTTGCATCCATGGCCATCCTTAGAAAGTATTGTGTGTATTCAGTTGGCTGCTTCTAGAGTCTTAAATTATTGCAAGTATAACATACAACAATGCAACAATAATTTAAATTAAAATTAAATTAATTTCAATTAAATACTAAGGGATGACTTTCCAAACACACTAGAAAGTACTAGTTCAAGATGTTTAATATAACAGCAATGCAAATCACGTTTATTCAGTGTAAGTTTGTCCTCGTCAATGTATATGTGTAGTTGCTGTCAGCCTGAGTTTTCCTTCTGTGGATTAATAAAGACAATTAAATGTCTTCGTCATGTGCTCCTTCCCTATGACACCATGACAGTACCAGTGTGGGTGTTACCCAGAAATCAGAGGCAAAAGAATCCATGTGCAGTGTTTTATTGAAACAGACAAATTCAAACAGGCAATGGTTAGAGATCGATGACAGGGGTATCAGAGGCAAACCAGAAGCATAAACAATACCGGCTAAATGTTAGGGGGCAGGCAGCAAACAATCAGAGTTCCAGATGCCCGAATCACAAGGGAATCAAACTGAGAGAAACAGTCCTGAATCATACACAACAGTGTAAGCGTCCCCTTTTTCCTGCAGAAGCGGAATCCAGAGGCTCTGGTCGAGAAGGTCAATGAGTGTTCGGTCTTTTCTTTGGCGTCTCATTAAAAATCACTGATATTTATTAATCTTTTGCATTTCTAATTGTAGTACTGACCTTATACATAATTTTATCTGACTCTCCAATCTTTCGTGATTTTAGTTATATTTATTTAAATGTAACTCCTGATCCCTCTAGTTGTGATTAAATTTGGATCATTAATTAACTACAATATTTCCTAGTTTAGACTTATCGTTCGTTAGGAGTCTGGGTCGCTCAGAGACCTTGTTTGGCCAGAACAGACTCACAACACATCTGGGCTAGTCCAGGTCTTGGTCAGAGGCTAAGACTCAAATATCCTCGATAGACTCAAAAAGAGTCATTTTTATGTGTTCCTAAGTAATAGCATGCTAAGCCAGTTTGGTGGCCAGAAGTCAAGATCTCAAAACGTGTCCTGGCTCCATCCACTGATCGTTGATCTGACTCACCCTCAAACCTCAGAAGTCACTAACCTACTAGAAAAGTTATTTCAGACAACATTATAAGCTAAATCAAGATTAAGGCTTTATTTTGCCAGGCAAGAATAGGTTCTCCAAATTGGTCAAATTAGACATTTGTACAACTGATTAACAGGGAACTGAAAATAACACAAAACAAAATAAAACAAACTTAAAAGGTCATTATACCTGGTCTTTAGAAAAGTACATAGTGTGGCGTGTGAGGACACACGACACTACATGGGCCGATCTGGCTATAAATCATCTTGTTGTGTTTTGTCACTTTCCTTATATACTCAGACCAGACAAAGAGATCCCAAATGTAGTTGTATAAACCTTTTTTGGTGTTTAGGTTCCCGTGCTCCAGTGTCACACCTGGCTGGAACACGTGCAGAGACTTAAAAGGAGGATACACCTCCTTCTCAACAGAACACAGTTCTATCAAGTTCTCAATCTTCTCCATAATATAAGTGATTTCTGTAAAATTGAGACCAATTTACTCAATCGCACTGAGACCATTCAAATGAGACCAAACATGAGAGTGAAGAAAGTAATACGTTCATAAGACACATGACATATAATGTCTTATTCCTTAAGAACTTTAAACCAAGTCTTCTGGCCAGAAGGAGCTGCTCGAGCTATTAAAGGAGTAATCATTGGTTGGAAAGGTGCTGAAAAAGCTGATTGAGTATAATACAATGGAAAAAGCCTTCAAAAGTTAACAATGAGAAATACAAAATTTATGTGCTTGAGAGGGTACAAGAATTGGCTAAAATCCAAGCCACAGCTGTCAGCAGCAGCAAGAGCAACAGCATTTGACGCAGCGGTAGCAGGATTTGAGGCAGCGGCAACAGCATTTGAGGCAGCTGCAGCAGGTGCAGCAGCAGACTTTGAGGCAACGGCAGCAGGGCAGCAGCAGCTTTTGAGGCAGCTGCAGAATGAAGAACAGCTGCAGCAGTCGATGCAACAGGAAGAGCATCTGCAGCAGTTGGGGCAGCGACAGCAGTTAGGGCAGCAAGAGGAGCATGTGCTGCAGCAGGAGCAACAGGGGAGCAGCTACAGCAGTTGGTGCAGGAGGAGCATTTGTAGCAGTTGAGGCCAGCTACAGCTGTTAGGGCAGCAGAGGGAGCATAGCAGTTGGGGCAGCTACAGCAGTTAGGACAGCAAGAGGAGCATTTGCAGCAGTTGGAGCAGCTACAGCAGTTAGGGTTCAGCAAGAGGAGCATTTGCAGCAGTTGGAGCAGCTACAGCAGTTAGGACAGCAAGAGGAGCATTTGCAGCAGTTACGGAGTTAGCAGCAGGAGCAATAGCTGGAGATGCTGCAACAGCAGCAGGTCCTGCGATTCTTCGAGGCCTTCTTGGTTGTTACTCTTGTGTGAACCATCAGAGGAGGAGTCACTGGATGGAAAGATTCAGGAAGAAGCTGATTCAGTGGACAATGCAATAAGAAAGGTGCAGAATTTAACAATGAGGATCCAAAAAAATGAACTTAACACTGCTTGTTGTCTTATAGAGGGCCACTCTAGTGTTAAAACTGTTTATATTTTTAGATAATTAAGTCATTCATCAAATGATGATTAGTAATGAAACCTGCTGTGAACAAATAGCATTACTGAAGAAAATATAAACAAGAGAAACACAAGAACTACAACTCACTTCCAGGTGATAAAATCAGCTGAAGATAAAAGAAGACATTAAATCACTTGAGATCTAAGCAGGTGAGTCCAAAACAAGCAGCATTGCTAGTTTCACTTATCACTAACCAAGGGTGTGTTTCCCAGAAGCATGCTAACTATGGTTGTCTTGGTAATGCTGGTAATGAGGGAAATTGTGTAACTCAACAGCTAAACAAATGCTGATATTGAAAACCAAGGGTCAATATCCGAACTAGCACTGATCACAATAATGGTGAATTTCCATTTGTGACTTCTTTCAGTGACTTTCAGTACTTATTAAATTCAGATATCTTCAATAATTGTCAATTATCACTCATTAACTTAACGCTGTTTCAGTGTCAATTTTAACACTCTTGAGTGCAGAGCCAAACTCAAGGAGAGTTCATTTTAAAGTTCATTTAAAACAAAGCTTACAGTGTAAAACTGTGTAAAATATCTGTCCGAAATAACTGTCAAATATAAAGAAAATTACTGGCGTATTTGGTAAACATTTAATAAAACAGGCTTCTGCAGTCGTGAATAATGTAGTAGCACAAGTAAAGTCATGTTGAGGTGTGGTCTTTAAGATCATTTTTACAGACAGAGTAACTTACAGGATTTCCTGAGTGGCACCACCTGTTTATCCACCACCTGTTTCTTCTTTCACATGGTCTTTAACAGCGCTATGAAAAGATTTAAGACAGATTAAATATATGAGACATTCAGAAGTTAGAAAACAACATAAAATGAAAGTTGAAGACACACCAGTTGTCTTGAGGTTGCTCATGGATGTCTGGAAGTACCTGTTGCTGAAGTTCAGACCCGTCCATCTTATAATGAAGCATGGGAAAGAGGGAGAGGGAGAAAGGGGTTGTGTATGTATTGAGTGATGTTATTCAGTCACACTGATGCAGGGCCATGGGCTATTTGGGCAATTTACTCTTGATTTTCTGAGACCTTGCATGTACCAGATTTAAGTCTAGGTGTCCTGCAAAGAGAATATCCAGGGCTTCGAAAAATGTGTGGAAGTTTCACCATAACCACTCCATCTCCTTAAAAATGGCCGACGTTAACTATATCGGGTTGCTGATTGGAGCACTTATGCATTTTCCAGATGAGAGTGAAAAGGTCTTGGCGCCCAGTCATTTATGATTGGAAAAATAAATCGCTTAAAATAGATCACTTAAAATATGGAAAGGGTCTATTAAGCTACGTTTATTTTGTACGCACTCACCATAATCGAAACATTACGCTTTTGTAAAATAAAGAAAATAAACTTTCAGTCATCTCAGTCTCCAATCAAGATGCTTGTATAGATCGTTTGTACAAATCCCTGAAATATGACCCATCTGTCACGGTTTCAGTCCATGGACTTCACTTCCCATCAGCCACTGCACTGATGACACACACACCTGACTCATCACACACTCACCTGCACTCAGTCACACTCACGCCATACTCCAGACTCTGTTCAGCGGGAGTATTGTTTAGCGTGTACAGAGCCTAGCCTGTGCTACTCTAGTCTTGTTTTGTATCTCGTTTGTTCCCTGTTTGTTTGCCTTTTATTCGTTTGTTTCATGGAGAGGAATAACCTTTATATTTATGCCTCAGAAGAAGAACCCGATGCTACAATATAAAATTAACACAATATAATATAAATGTTTGCACGATAGTACAAGTAATGTCTAAGAATGTTTAGAAAAGTCTTTACTGTGAAATACTTTGATATCTTCTCGACGCAGATGTTTATAATACGCTTAACAAAAGAGTCCCGCTGGTTTTGAAATATCAAGTAAAGTTTTTTTCCAGGACTGGCAGCGAGGCAGTGACTGGAGGGAGTGACCTCAATTCACATATTTTTTGTCATTTATATGTTGATTATACTATGTTATTAATATGTTATTATACAAATAATACTCACATCCTTTCTCTCAGGTATGAGTCGCTAAATGTTTATGGTCATTGTCACTCTTCGTGATATGGCTTTCTTAACAAAAGTTAAATCAATGTATTGTTTTCTGAAAACAAGTGAACAGGACGCTTTTCACACCCTAGTCCATTTACTTTTAACGTTACGTTTTCTCTAGTGCTTTTAACAGCACATTTGCTGTGTATGTTGATTTTAGTTCATTTGTAATCATCATTGTTTAGTAACTCAGTTCAATATTTGGTCCCACTTCATATTAGGTGATCTTAACTACTGTGTACTTACTGTACTGCGTTCATATTGTACTAAAAAACACTTTTGCTAATATTGATGTGGGATGCGGGTAAGGTTAGGGGGCAGGTTTGGTGGTTTAAGGGTATTAAGGTGTAAGGAATGGGTCAACAGTGTAATTTTAAATGCAGTTACAGAAATTGATCACGGGTGTAATTACTTACTTTTAAAATATTGGTACAATGTAAAAAACATGCACGCATGTAATAAGTGCAATGTTCCAAATGATTAATTTCAAGCGCATGTTAATTAGGGCCACCTAATATAAAGTGAGACCAATAATTCTTATTTTTGATTAATGTTTGAGTAGAAATTATTTTTTGTTGTTGATTACATCAGCCCACACACACACACACACACACACACACATCACCGTTATCGGTTGTATTTGGTTCACCTACAGCTGATGGAGGAGGGTGTGGGCCCGGCCCGGCCCGTGGCTGGAGAGTTATCATGGAAAGAGGGGGAGCGGATACTGGGCCCCAATCTTTCCAGGTTGTGGGGCCCGGCATTTTTTGGTTAATATCTGAGGCTTACTTGCGGCTACAGAGGGCGAGGAGTTTGGTTCCAGCGGGCACCACTTCCCTCATTTGCGGGTTCATAAGAGCGGATGCTGGAGAGAAGGATAGAGAATTAATGGTTTGCCATGAATGTGCTCCTTAAAGCAATCTTTAATAATAAACTCTTATCATCATTATTTTGAGTATAGTGCACTGTTAGAAGCCATTGTTTCTCTCCTATTGAATACTGAAATGCAGTGCGGTATTTGAGTTGCAGTTAGTGTACCTACTTATGTAATACTTGATCTTTATGGCTATCTCATGATAGAGGACCTCAGATGATGGGTGATGAAAGAGTCAGTGCTTACATCAGCAAAGAAATGCAGCTGCTTTATCAGCATCTTTCTCACACGAGACCAATCTACTTTTTTCGTGCTGCTTTATCAGCATCTTCTCACCGCAGCATTTGGGCCTGTTTTATTCATTTTCTTGCTATACATGACCCACACATACTGAAAGGAGAAGCTTGAAGAAGTTGCTTTTGAAACTCAGCATTAGAAAAAAGCTATTTTTATTGATGACTAACGATTACCGTTTTCTGACATGCGGTAACAATGTATTTATTTATTTTAAGGTGTCCTTGTTGCATAACGTTACATGTACAATAAATTATCCATAATTGCATGCAAGTAACCATATTTTAAACCGTAAAAATATTACGCATATTACTTAATATTACTTAAACGTGTAATTACATTGTGACAAGGACACCTTAAAAAATATGTAACTGTAAATATTATAGATATTTATATCTGCAATAATTCTAAATTATTTAAAATAAATCAAAATTATTAATTAGTCCAAAATGATCTGATTTAGTGTACTTTACAAACGATCTAATATTCCATGGAACATGGCGTGGGTGATTAGGAGAAAAAAATGCTTTTTCGCCCCTAAATATACATCCCTGACCACGTCCAGGACATTTAACAGACCCTGGGAGCGATACAGTGATCATGCCGTCGTAAAAAAAGTAGTACTTTAACTCACTTCTCTCTGTTTGTCCAAGAGAATCAGGACCGAAAGAGAAAGAGGTTATTCTGGCTGTACCCTTTATACCCTTCCTGTTTTCCCAAAATCACCCTGTAATAGTGTTTCCAAAGACCTCCTCAAAAATGGGCTTTTCTTTAAAACAAACAGCAAAAAAGTCAGCTGAAGATTGAAAAGTAACAAAATCTCTGAGGATACCGGCTTTACTTTATTAAGCTGTTTGAATTCATTCTGTGCGATGTATCGATGACTGAGTTGTTTTCGTGAATGAACTAAATGCTGAATCAATCAAACATGTTTTATTAGACGTTTCGTTTCATTAGTGGAACCTTTGTTTTGGGCCGGTGTCCCTTTAATTAATGAGTACTGATATAATGCATACTCTGCTTATGAGTATACTGAAGCTTATGTGTAACTTTAATTTTTTATGTTTTTTACTTTTTTTTAATTTTGAGATAAACAGATCACAAAGAGAAACTAAACTCACAATGAAAACAACGGCAAAAATAATGCGCTTGTGCACTCTCATAAAAAAAGTATAAAAAGCCGTCTCTGCGACGTTACACTTTGTACCTTTTAGCTTCAAATGAAGTACTGACACGTTCCTTTAAGGTAACAAAATGAACCGATTAGGTACAAACATTTCTCCTTTGAAAAGGGTTTTGTACCTTTGTTTCTGAGAGCGTACTACGCCGGCACCCAGCATGCACTGCAGCATGTGTCAGATACAGCGGGCTGTAGAGCCACAATGATAAAAACCTCACCTATATGGCCCAAGTAGACTTAATAAAACTGCACGAATGGACTATTAGACAATGATAGCGTCATCTGATCAAGATTTCGTCTTTGCTGCTGCAAAAATGAAACATGCAGCGCTTCTGCACTGGAACGAGTTCCTAGAACCACTGAGGGAAGGAAGTTCAGAAATTAAAAACCTTAGCCTCAGAAATTAGAAACCGTTTTGTTACTAGGAACACCGTTTGGGGGAACTAAACTAGTTTTCTTGGAAACATCATGCCATGGTTCAGTCATTAACAACAGCTTTTTTGGAAACACATCCCTGGTTCTGAAAGTCCGGTGCCTTTTTGGACATCATAAAATTTCTCCATGCACCTTGAAATATACATAATTGTTCTGAAAAACAGCGATTATTATTTCATCACGACAAACTTTTACTTACTGCTTTCTCAGGCAAGACTAACCCATCTTAAAACATCAGTGCCTTTGTTTTTCTAAAAGGCGAGCATGTTTCATTTCATGTCAAAAAGCCATTTAAGACACACAGTACATCAATATTTTCTTTTTAATATTCAGTTGATAATCCCAAAATGGTCTCCAACTCACCAGTTTTTCCTTGAAATCACAAATGTATGTATCTTGGGACATCTTTTGTGCTCAAAAGAAAACATAAAACGCTAAATAATAGCATAGTAAAGACCCTTTTCCAAAAGCATAAACATAAAGTAGCTCTTTAATTACTTACTGAGGAAGCATTACTTAGTACTGAACGTTTATAAAAGTGTTAAATACTTAAAAAATGGTAAACATAGCTGTATTTATCACATATTCTCATTTACTTACTTTTCTTTTGTTTTGGTAAAATTATATTTTGATTGGTCAGCTGTTCTGAAATAGTTCATATTTACTCTCCACGGTGTGATTTTTGGTCAGTTTGGTCTTTTTTTAATAAACTGGGGTGTATATGATGTGCTCAGTCCTCCCACAGAAAACGCATTTTCTTCAGCTGTCCGGTCACCTCTTCTTCAAGAAATAAAACGTGAAAAGAGAAACTGCTTGAACACACTTAAATGAAAGAGAGAAGCACTCCTGGAAGAAAAGAAGAGGAGAAGTGTTCAGATGATACTAGACATTGTGAAAGAGACTGAATCTCTGAGAAGGAGAACTGTGTCTGGGATCTATCAAACAGAAAGTAAAAACTTTGACTTCGCAGAGTTTTTGAAGAAAGAGTCTGCATTGGAAGTGAATCGTGGAGGAACAGAAAACAGCTTCTCCTCGTGCTGGACAATGTTCAAGCAAATAAGTTTCACATTTTTCTCAGTGAATGCATGTCGACTGACATGAGATTTTCAGCAGATGTCAGCAACATACCAATGAAACAAAACAGATCATTTCAGAAATGATGCTACGTGCAATAAAATGGATTGACAAAATTAAAACGTATTGCATTTAATATGATGCATTGCTCAGGTCTGGTTCTGTGGGCCTCTCCTCTGATCTTCAGTTTTATATTTCCTATCGGATCCCAGAGGTTTCTTGGCCGTGTTCATCTTCTCATCATCCTGGTACTGTAGCTGATGACGTTCATTTCGAGATAAGCTTTCAAACTACTCATAGATTTCCAATTTTTGGTGTCTTTGCTTTCTTTTGCAGCTTAACTTCTGAACATATCTTTTGTTGTTTTCAGGGATTACCGGGTTGTTACTGACATTTGTTGAAAACACACACAGAGAGAAATGACAAAACTAAAAACAACAAAAACACTTGATGCATGTGAATTGGTCAAAAAGCAACAGCAAACAGCAGAGCTCTGCAGCCATCTACTGGTGAAAGTGATCGTGTTTCTTTCACAACTCTGGCACGTTGTCACGCTGAAAATGAGGAACGTCCTCTGAAACGATGAAGACTCTGCTTCTTCTGCCATCTGTCCTGTGTCCGGAGTAAAAACACCAGCACGTCAAACTGAAAACAAAGGGTGTTCATTTAAACACAGCTCTTTAACATTTCATCTGTTAATAGTACTAGTGCATGCGTTAACTTTTAGCTTCTGATCAACTTGCTAACAATGAAACGCATAGCAAAGCCTAACAGAGTTTCCCACCATTTTGGGCTTTAGCTCAAGATGCTAACATCAAACGCTAGCTTATGGCACGTCTATAGATATACGATATATATCGTTGTTTGTTAAAAGTGATAAATGATAACTACTACTGTACTATAAAGGACAGGAGGGATACGTATGGCTTTTTTTATTCCTGTAAGGTGTAGGTTTAGGGTTACAAAAAACAATATTTAATTATTCATTAATTGATCAGAGCTAGCCACATCTCATGACATCTGACTTGTTTTTATTGTTTTTTATTAAAGAAATGACAAAGATTATATTTATGCACTCGTGCTGTTACTTAATAGAGTAAACATACACAAAAGATCAAAATTACGCAATTATATTATGATAATTCAAACAGAATGTTTGAATCAGTAGACAAAGGCAGTCAATGGGTGTAGTGGAAGAGTTTTATTTAATATTTTCAAGACAAATATACCTAAAAGCATTATATTCGGAGGTATATTTTTTGTAGTCATCCGAAACTGATTCAGTACCAAAGTGCCACCAAATTATAGAATTACTATAATACTATATACGATTTAATCATTTCCGCCTCCGGGCCAGCAGGAGGCGGAAGCGCTTTCTAAGTCGCTCGGGTTTCCGGTCGCAACTAAACACCCGCAGAAGAAGAACGCGTCCAGCAGACCGCCGTTCAGATGCAGCTGCTCAATGTCTACCGAATAAACACAACATGCAGACTTTATCTTAACATGTTCATGTGTTGAGAGCATCTTTACGCTTCAGCTGCTCGTCGACCGACCGGTAAGAAACACCTGTCGCTAATCATGCTAACGATAACAACGACAGCAATGACAGTGAATATATATATATATATATATATATATATATATATATATATATATATATATATATATATATATATATATATCTCTGAGAGTGCGGGGTTAACGCTGCTGTGCTTCAGTCACAGGGTTCAGAGCCGATAATGTTCACGGACATGGACTACGAGCTGGAGGAGGACAAACTGTGAGTATCACGGACATCATCCAGCGATAATTAATATTCACGTTTACTCGACGTCACATCCGGCGGGGGGGGGTTTGTAGACTTCTGTGTCGGTCCCACTTAGAGTTGAGCGTTACGAAAATGTTGACCGTCGTGTGTGTGATTTGTGTCCAGAGGATTCCCACGGTTCCCGGGACGGTGACCCTGAAGAAGGACTCGCAGAACCTGATCGGGATCAGCATCGGCGGAGGAGCTCAGTTCTGTCCCTGTCTCTACATCGTCCAGGTCCAGACCTTCACGCACGCATCTTCTCCATCGCTGTCCTCAAATAGTCTTCGACTGAAGCTCATTTGAGGTGTGTGTGTGTGTTCAGGTGTTTGATAACACTCCTGCCTCTCTGGACGGGACTCTGGCCGCCGGTGACGAGATCACGGAGTCAACGGCAAACCGGTGAAAGGAAAGACTAAAGTGGAGGTGGCCAAGATGATCCAGGCGGTGCAGGTACGACATCTAACACCAGCTCGAGTCAACGCTTCTGACATCTTTATGTCTTTATAATCACTCTGAGCTGGGATGAC
>NC_056701.1:1650719-1800039 GCF_018831695.1 Puntigrus tetrazona
TCTGGGGTGAAGCTTACTTTTCTTTCTTCTGTGTTTATTGTGTAATTCAGCGCGCGGCAGTCGCGTTACATAAACGTTATCTCGCGTGCGTGCGTCCGCGGGGATTTATTTCGATGTTGTTATGTCACGAGGAAGCTCTTCCCTGACGGACTTCCCACTTTATTTTCAGTTTCTGCGGGACTGAACGTCGCCGACACAAACATGCCGAAGAGCAGCGTCTGCGCGTTAATTGTCGCGTGCTTCGTCGCGGCAGCGGAGGCGACAGTAAGTGACTCGTTTATTCACCCGGGCGCGTTGCTGCGTCGTGAAGCGATTCGATCTGACCGTGTGCGCGGCGCGAAGTCCCCGTCTCGTGTCTTTAAAACACTGCCATTGTTTTCCGTGTGTTTTAAGTGAGTTAGAGAGCGATCCCTGACTCTGCGGTTTTGAGAAGCACATGATCCTATAAAACTCAACCTGAAGGCTGATACGAGACTCAGTTACTGAACAAAACGATCAAGTTTTACAGAAATATAACACTTGATAGAATGGCAGTGCAATGCATAATAAAATAAATGATTTAAAGTGAAATGCAAAGTTGGGAAAGCATTACAGAACCTGTTTGAGACTTATTTTGAGCGTCTTATTTTACAATGCATTAGTTTTACATCTGAAGCTCGCGCGCGCACATGATTTGTTAACAGGTGAAATCGTTTCGCTTCAGTGTTCATACATTATTAAAGTTTTTTATTATTATTATCTGTTAATATTCAATTCGTCTGCTCTGACATGAACCAGCAACGAACACTTAACTAGTCTTCGAAACCGAGTAAGTTTGGTTTAATTTACGGTGTTTTTGGAGATCAGTTTCTCATTTCAAATCCTGCAGAGTTCCTCTTCTGATTGAAACGGCATTATTTCGGAGGTGTTTTGAGGAAGTCGCGGGCGCCCTCGTGAGTCACGTGTGTGTGTGTGTGTGTGTGTGTGTGTGTTCGCTCCAGAGCTGCTGAAGGCCACGGCGTACTGGGACTCGACCCACAAGGCCGTGGTGCTGAAGGAGGGCGTCCTGGACCGCAGGGCGACGCGCGTGTTACTATAACGACACGCTGTGGTCGACGGGATGGGGCGTGCTCGAGATCCGCGCGGGACGCGGGCGCGCGGCGCAGCGCGATGACGTCACCATGTTCCTGGCCGGATATCTGGAGGGTTTCCTGACGGCGCCGTGAGTCTCCGGAAGTCATCCTCATCCTCTCTTTTTTTTTTTTTAATTGGATTTTTTAAATTAAAATAATACAATAGACAATACAAAACACAAAGAACAGGGATTGAGTAAAAATCTAAATTAAACACGCAATCAAGGCCTTCGGATCACTCCGAGCGCAGCGGACAGTTTTGATCACCTTTCTATTAGTGCTTCTTTGAATAGTATAACAATAGCTTTCCAGTTCTTCATAAAACACTGTGAAACAGGCTTCTCTGTTAGAAAACTTACGAGTAGATTCATAACAAAAGTTTCGGCATTCATGTCACCTTGGCTGAAATGTCCAAAAACAACTTTTTCAAAAAGCAAATGTACCTTTTGATGAACACGGAGACATCATGCAGCAACTTTGTGAGCGTCCTCATCTTCTCAGACCGCCGACCTTCATTCAGACGCCGTGAAACACAGGCGCTGCTTCATTTTTATTACTGAAATAATTTCCTGCAACATCATTGTTTTTTCATCATTGTTTATATATATATATATATATATATATATATATATATATATGAGTATTAAATATATATATATATGTATATATAATATTAAATGTCATAATGGTGTAAAATTATATAGCTTACAATATAAAATGGTGGTATTTAAACAAAACTGCTCTCATCCAGATGTGTGATGTGGAATGTCAGTTTATTATGTGTTTCTGTAACGAGCGACTAATAATAATGACTGGTGTGTGTTTCAGGCAGATTTTTGATCATTACACCAACATGTACCCGCAGCTGATCGAGAATCCCAAAACACTGCTGGCTGTCAAACGCTTCATGGCGTGAGTGACGCTCCTGTGTGTGTGTGTGTGTGTGTGTGTGTGTGTGTGTGTGTGTGTGTGTGTGTGTGTGTGTGTGTGTGTCCCGTGTGTGTGTGTGTGTGTGTGTTATCTGTGCTTGTTCCGACTGTGTGTGTGTGTGTGTGTCTCAGGAAGCAGGACGACTGGTCCCGGCTCAGGTGAAGAGTAACTCGTCTGATCCTCTGTGGATTCACACGGGCCTGATCCTGGCTCAGCTGGACGGGCTGCAGGCCGGAGTCACCGACTGGGCCAAACAACACGGGAGGGCGGTGAGAGCAGAGCGGGGACAGCTGCTTACTTTCCTTACCTTTTCTGTTTTATCAGGGTTGCTTTTCTGTTATTTTTTCCTATTTCCTACTTTACAAATTAATTTAAAAATAAAATAAATTTAAAAATAAAATTGTTCCTTTTAATTTTTCCATTTATAGAAAAAATTTTATCATCCATTTTCATTACTATTTATTTAGCTAAAGAATATTTTTTTTAATCATCTTATTACATCAAAAGGTTAAAAGCAAGGTTAGTTAGCTGGTGTGTCTTCTCGTCTCTCTCTGCAGCCTCTGTCTCAGTTTGCCTTCCAGTTCCTGAACGCGGTCGGTGATCTGCTGGATCTGATCCCGCGCTGGTTCCTCACGGGACGTCCAGCTTGAAGCGGTATAAAGCTCCTCCGATGGGCCACTGCTCTGCGCTCATAAAGGTATCAGACATCATGGAGACTGACGTCAGGAGAGCGTGTGTGCTGCTTCTCAACTGCTCTGTGTTTCAGATGTTGCCTGGCTTTGAGAACCTGTTGTTCGCTCACTCCAGCTGGTACACATACGCTGCCACCATGCGCATCTACAAACACTGGGACTTCAGACTGAGTGAACCACACACGGCCACCGGGACTCTGTCCTTCAGCAGCTACCCTGGTACTCACTCTCATTCATTCACTCTTTCACTCTCTCACTTTATTCACTCACTCTCTCTCTCTCACTTTATTCACTCACTCTCTCTCTCACTCTTTCCTTTCTCTCTCACTCTTCTTCCTCACTCTCTTTCTCTCACTCACTCTCTCACTCTCTCACTCTTTCACTCTCTCTCACTCTCTCTCTCACTCTTTCACTCATCTCTCACTTTCACTCACTCTCTCACTTTCTCACTCTCTCACCCATTCATTCACACTCTCTCTCTCTCTCTCTCTCATTCACTCACTCTCTCTCTCACTCTCTCACTCTTTCTCTCACACTCTCTCTCTCTCACTCTCTCACTCTCTCTCTCACTCTCTCTCTTTCTCTCACTCTTTCTCTCACTCTTTCTCTCACTCTTTCTCTCTCTCTTTCACTCAGTCTCTCACTTTCTCTCACTCTTTCACTCACTCTCTCACTCTCCAATTCTCTCTCACTCACCCATTCATTCACACTCTCTCTCATTCACTCACTCACTCATTTTCTCTTGCTCTCATTCACTCACTAAGTGTAAGGGTTTTTTTTGTTTGTTTTTTAAGTTGAATTCGTGCATCATGCAGTGCGTGGTTTGTGCAATATATGAATGTCTGATGTCTGTGTTTTCAGGTTTCCTGGTGTCTCTGGATGATTTCTATCTGCTGGGCAGCGGCCTGATGATGACTCAGACCACCAATAACGTCTTCAACACCTCTCTGTACTCCTTCATCTCTCCTGCCAGCCTGTTCTCCTGGCAGAGGGTTCGACTGGCACACACGCTGGCAAAGACGGGAGAGCAGTGGGCCAAAACCTTCTCCAGATACAACTCTGGTCAGAAATCATCATTCACTCCTTTACAGAAGCTACTGGTCCGCCCATGTCTCATTGTGTTTTCCGTCTGATCCTCGCTCAGGGACGTACAATAACCAGTACATGGTTGTGGACACGAGTAAAGTGAATCTGGGCAGCAGTCTGGAGGACGGAGCTCTGACGGTGGTGGAGCAGATCCCGGGGCTGGTGGAGTATTCGGATCAGACGCAGGCGCTGCGCAGAGGTCACTTTCACTTCTTTGTGACTTTGGGGCTGAATGAAACCCGGACATGTTGTACATCTTGTGTGTGTGTGTGTGTGTGTGTGTACAGGTTACTGGCCGTCCTACAATGTGCCGTTCCACCGCAAGATCTATGATCTGAGCGGATACGAGGAGATGTGGAAGCAGTACGGCGAGGAGTTCTCATACGACCTTTGCCCTCGCGCTAAGATCTTCCGCCGCGACCAGTCGTCCGTCAGCGACCTGAACTCCCTCAAACACATCATGAGATACAACGGTAAACGAGTCACAGCATCTTCTAATGAAATCACCTCTAGGCTTCACTTCTTTAGGTAACTAGATTTATAATAAAAGAAATTAGATGACTAAGTTCTAAACCTTTTAATGCAGCTGGACACTTGATTTAAGATTCATTTCGTCTTAAGATTTATTTTATTTATTTAAGGCACACACACACACAAATATATTATATAGTGTTGTGGGTTTGTTTTTTTTATTATTTGAATTGGTTTATGTCTGGAATTTTCAACCTTTTTTTTTATTTTTTAGCATAGTATATTCTTTTAAAGTATTTTCCATTTGCATTTCTTTTTTTTTCGTGTACACACAATCATACACACATACTCTCACACACAGAGACACACATACTCTCACACACACACACACATGTATGTTTCATGTGCTCCAATTAAAACATAATAACTTATGACTCAAGTTTCTTTTAGAAATTTGTCCTTTAAACATCTCTCAGTAAAGCCGTGTGTGTAGCGTCAGCAGCTGTCAATCATCATCATCTCAATCTGTGCTCAGATTATAAGAGCGACCCGTACTCGCAGGGCGACCCGTGTAAGTCCGTCTGCTGCCGTAACGACCTGCAGCAGCACCGAGCCAGTCCTGGAGGATGTTACGACACCAAGGTCAGCTGACTGCCTGTCATTAACCAATCAGAGCGCGTCCTCTGCTCTGCTGACGCTGTGTTGTCGCTCAGGTGACGGATCTGCACATGGCGGAGGAGTTCACGGCCGAGGCGGTGAACGGGCCGACTACAGACGGAGGGCTTCCCGTCTTCTCCTGGGAGGCGTTCAACAGCACGTCCCATCAGGGTCTTCCTCCCAAATACAACTTCAGCTTCGTCCTGATGCAGCCGCAGCTCTTCCACCCCTGAGGATCATGGGATTTCTCTACGCCGAGCACACGAACCCTTCAATCTTTCCATGCGACGATTAATTTGATCCATAAAATCAGCACCGAACTCTACAGCTGCCACGTGACAATCAGTCCAGGACTTTTTACTTCTCTTTTGATTGCTATATTGAGGAAACCATGTTTTGTTGCCCATTTCCATCACGCAGGATAAAAAAAAAAATTTTAATTTAGAATTACCATAAATAATCAGTTACTGGAAATAAGATATATGCAAGTCCAAATTGATAAAAGATAAAATGTCAATGTTACGATGTCACACACACGAGGGGAAAAAAGTGGAATTATAAAACGCAAAGTTAAAACCGACAAACCTACGAGGTAACATGTTTAATTACGGTAAACTGGGTTGAAAGTCATAACTGTGAGGTAAAACGTCAAAATATAGTATGGTACTACGTAAAATATGCATAATCCTGATTTTGAGGTAAAGTCAAAAATGTTAAAATTGAGGTGAAAATGTAGTACGATAAAGTAAGTTATAATTTCGAGGAAAAAAGAGGAAATGATGACATGCAGGTTGTAACTGACAGGGTAAGACATGACTTAAATTATGACATACTCGGCCAAAATTGGCGTATCAAGTCAGAACAGGCAAAAAAATAATAATTTACATAATAGGACTCAATATGATTTAGTTTTTTAATTTAACATAAATGTTTATTGGTATGTCATAATTCTGACTTTCATCTCATAAATATGATTTATGTCTAAATTTTGACTGTTTTGATGATTTACTGAAGCATGACTTTTATGTCGTGGTAGAAATGGGTTTCCATAAATTAACGCAACACAGATGAACATCTTTAAAAGGAGAACGTCAGTATTGTTGTCATTTTTAAAATCTAGTCAAAGATGCGAGCGAACAACACGAGCAGAAATGTTTGAATGTAAACAGTTTTGTGTTGTTTGACGACTCTGCTGCTTCTCAGATCTCTTCTCTCAGGGAACTGACTCACAAGTGCCTTTGATAGTATTTGAGCATCGCTGTCAACCAACGTTTTTGTAATCTTGTTTTTTTTTGTTTTTTTTCCTCACTTTGATTCAACCAATGAATGAATGAATGAATACAAGCCTCATCTCTTATTCTTGAGTGGTTTTTTGGACACCAGTTTAGTAAATCAGTTATTCTGCTCTTTTTTTTTTCTGCAACTTGGATTTTTTTCAGTAATTTTTGTGTGCATGTTGTTCTTTGTTTTTTTTTGGTCAAAAATATTGGCACCCCAGCTATTATGTCAGAAAATGCAACCCTTCTCTCAGAAAAATGTTGTGGTACTCATGTTTATTTATTATTTCTGTTTGTTAGTTAGAAAAGTCAAATCTGATATAATTCCACACAGAACCCAAAAAATGCATTGGACCAAATTAGCACCCCCTTTGGAAAAAACCCAATGGTCAATCAATGGCTTTCTGTAACGCCTGTCTACTGGATTTTGGACCCCTCTTGTTTTGCAGACTGCTCCAGGTCAGCTGTTTTGAGATCTTTTCACAGGTGATCTATGGGATTCAGATCTGGACTCATTGCTGAACTGAACTCAGAACCGTGCTTTCTGAAGTGTGTTCGGGGTAATTGTCCTGCTGGAAGACCCATGACCTCTGGTGGAGATCCAGCTTTCTGATACTGGCCACTGCGCTTATACCCCAAAATCTAATCTGATGATTTCATGTTAGCGCTCACACATCCAGTGCTATGTGTGTCTAAATACAAATCACAGCATCACATGCTGGAAAAGGTTTTTTTTTGACAAGGTGCCAATAATTTTGTCCAGTCCATTTTTGAGTTCTATTTGAAATTTGATGTGTGCTGTGTGTGTGTGTGTGTGTGTGTGTGTGTGTGTGTTGCAGTGCAAACAAAAGCAGTAAGCAGGTGATTACCAAAACATTTGGAACATTTTTCTGAGAAAAGTGTAGCATTTTCTGACGGGATTGCAATTTTTTTATAGCCATGACTATATATGCATTTATTATATAAGATTTTATTTTCATTTAACTAGATTTTTCTAGGTCTAAAATTTCCTTCACATATCTTGATTTCTTAGCATTTTTACGTTATTTGAGTAAAGATTTTCTTTTTAATTTGCAGCCCACTACTCCACTCCAGTATTATTTTTTTCAGTCTATCCGTGTTGTTTCTCCATATGTTGTTGATGTTGGTCTTTCTCTGTTTATCTTTATTTCTTTTGTTCTACTTTTGACCCCTTGACCTTATTTTTCCTCACAAATAAGTAGAAATGATCATCGTCATTCATCATTATTCTTCTAAGCCATGATTGAGAGGAGATCATCATCTGTTTTCCTATGAATGACCAAAACCACCAGTGAGTATAATGTGTTTGTATGTTCACAGCAGTTTCATTTCCATCTTTCATTTTTGCACTTCAAAATTTACTCTACAGATAATTTTGAGGTTTTGGTTTTTAAACATTTAGAGGAAAAAGTTTTCTTTTGTGGTGAGTAAGAAAAAATCTATACAAATAAAATGCACAATCATGAAAACAGTGAATAATGTTTTTATTTTGACTTTCACCCCATTGTTGGCTTATATATATATATATATATATATATATATATATATATATATATATATATATATATATATATATATATATATGTGTGTGTGTGTTCTGGGGGGCAGAATTCAGTAGTGAGACAGCTCTGGTAAAAAAACTGTTCCTCAGTCTACTTGTTCTAGTCTGGGGGAATCTGAATTGCCTGCCGGATGGCAGGAGGGAAAACAGTTTGTGGGCAGGGTGAGAGGAGTCCTTAAGAATACTGCGTGCTCGACGCAAACAGTGTTTCTTCTGGATGTCCTCAATGGATGGAAGTGGAGTTCCTGTGATGCGCTGGGCAGTTTTCACCACCCGCTGCAGTGCCTTGCTCAGCAACAGAGCAGCTCCCATACCAGACTGTGACACAGTTTGTTAGGATGCTCTCTATTGTGCAGCGATAGAAGTTCACCAGGATGGCTGAGGACAGCTGGTTCTTCTTAAGTTTCCTCAGGAAGAAAAGACGCTGGTGAGCCTTCTTGACCAGGCTGGAGGTGTTGGTGGTCCAGGACAGATCTTCAGAAATGTGGGTTCCCAGGAACTTGATGCATGAGACAGGCTCCACAGCAATCCCATTAATGTGGATGGAATCATGTGTGCCTCTTCTCACCTTCCTGAAGTCCACAATGAGCTCCTTGGTTTTGGTGGTGTTAAGGAGCAGATTATTGTCTTTGCACCACGTGGCTAGATGCTGGACCTCCTCCCTGTAGGCAGTCTCATCTTTGTTGCTGATGAGACCGATCACCATAGTATCATCTGCAAACTTGATGATGGAGTTAGATCCAAACACATGCCTGCAGTCTTGGGTGAAGAGGGAGTAGAGGAAGGGGTTCAGCACACAGCCTTGTGGTACACCAGTGTTGAGAGTGACAGTAGTGGAGCGGATGTGGCCTGACCTAATATGCTGAGGTCTGTTGGTCAGGAAGTCCATAACCCAGTTACACAGCGAGATGTTAATGTCAAGATCTCTGAGTTTGGTGATTAACTTAGAGGGTATGACCATGTTGAATGCTGAGTTTAAGTCAACAAACAGCATCCGTGCGTAAGTGTTTTGATTTTCCAAGTGTATGACTACAGAGTGCAGTACAACTCCTATTGTCTTGATAGGCAAACTGGTGGGGGTCCAGTGTGGAAGGCAGAGAGTCCTTCAGATGTGACAAGACTAGTCGCTCAAAGCACTTCGTAACGATGGGTGCTACGAGGCGGTAGTCGTTTAGGCACACTGGGCTTGGGATTTTCGGCACTGGCACAATGGAGGTGGATTTGAGACATGTTGGCACAGCTGCGTGGGCAAGGGACATGTTGAAAATGCCTGCACATGCTTGTAGTACGCATCCAGGGATACCGTCTGGTCCAGCAGCCTTGCGCGCGTTAATCCGGCTCAGTGCGGTGTAAACCTCTGAGGAGGTGAGTGTGATGGGTGGGTCGGTTGAGGGGGTGATCTTGGTGATCGTTTCATTATTGTCTCTCTCAAAGCTAGCATAAAAGTCATTAAGCTTGTTCAGATAGAACGGTCTACTCTTAACTATGAGAAACTATATAACAATATTCAAGGAGAAAAGGTATATTTTTTTCAAAATTATAAATTATTTTATGCCAAAAACCATTAGGATATTGAAGGAATAGTTCACTGGAAAATTAAAATTCTGCGATCATTTATTCACCCTCAAGTCTGAAAAAGTTTGTAAGCGGGGTGTTTTGGGTCACCATTGACTTCAACGGTAGGGAAAAAATTACTATGGAAGTCAATGGTGACCCAAAAGAGCATGATTACACATTTTTTTGATATATCTTTCTTTGTGTTTGGCAAAACTTCAGGGTGAGTAAATGATGACAGAATTTTCATTTTCCAGTCAACTATACCTTTAAATACAAATCATGTCTCATGAAGATATTTAGTCAATTTCCTACTGTAAATATATCAACATTTAATTTTGAATCATTTGACTTAATTTTCACTTTAGTATTGTTAAATGCTGAATCAACAGATTCTATTGGGTTTATGATATCTGTCTTGAGAGGTAGTGCAGATAACAACATGTGGTTAAAAATAAAGTTCAGTTTCCTTCTGTTTCACTCTTTGTCTCTCTAGAGATTCGATCAGTGATTCATTCTCTCCGACATCACGAATGAAGAAGTGAAACAGCGCTGTGTTTCTCTCGCTTACCGTGATCTCTCCATCTCTGCCTTTGTTCTCATCGGTTTTATCAGCAGTGATGAACAGGAGGCCGTGTTCTTCTGGATATAAATGGGACTCTCTGATCAAGTTTTGCGTCTCCCAAAGTTCTGGTCCACTGACGCCAGCAGGTGAGTCACGCTCTTGAGCAGATCTGTGCAAGGTGCTGTGTGTTACGTTGAGTTGGATGTTTTCGTTGCTCTAGCGGTTTCTCCGCCGGTCCCGAAGCCGGTGATGAGCAACAGAGATCAGCCAGAGTCCTGGTCCTCCATCAGCCCCAGCACGTGGATCTGTGTGGGAATGGTCACGAGCAACTCTGTTCTGGTGCTGCTCCTTTGGTTCATCATCTACAGACGCCACAGCAGGACCTCGCAGAGCACAGGTACGCTCCAACACTAGAAAACTAACTTTCGTGATTTTGTGAGTTTCTTCGGCCAATGAACCAGAAAAACACTGACAGCCAATCAGAATCCATTTGACTTTAAAGAGCTCCATATCAGAGATGTCCTGCTTGCCTCGTCTGAAATCGTAATTGGGATCAGTTTGTCACCTTCAAATGCTTGTTATTCGAAAGAATGTGAATACTGCAGGTTAGTTTCTTGGGGAAATCGTAATAAAGCTCAGATGTATTGACGATATGTAGTTGAAAAAAACACCCAAAACCTGTGGACTACCCTGTGGGTTTTCCATACTAGACAGCTTGCAGAAAATTCTTGAATTTCAGTCAAATAAATTCTCTTTCGTCTGTGTAAAACAAGTAGCCTATATAATACTTGGTTATGTCTGTAGCATACCTAAATATCTGTAACTGCAAGAGAAATCAATGGAGATGATGTGAGAAAACTAATAACTTAAAACATAATAAGCCGTTCATGTCTAATTTCCAAATCCCCTTACAAAAATTACCAATGGTTTTACTACAAATCAGCATGGTATTTGAAGTAAAACTGTGTTTATAAATGATAATCAATATGACATGGTTACTACACTATTACTACCATGGCTAATTTTTCGTAGTTACGATAATTTGATAGACAGCGCTAAGAATAAACGCTCCCTTATCTTGCGTGTGAAGCAGAATTTAAAGCGCATCTGTTTTTTTTAAACGGCGGAAGAAAAGCGTACGGTCTAGAAATCGCAAATTTTAGAGTGACGCACGCATGCTAGTTGCAAGGCAAGCAGTGAAGATGGCACGTGATTGCGTCGAGAAAAAAAAAAATCAAAGGAAAAGCAGCGCGGTGGAATGCAAAACACGTTTTTGTTCAGTAGCCTAAATGGGCTTCCAACCAACGAAAGCTCGCGCGGACACTTTAGCGAGTTTCTGTTCCTCGTTGGGGTCAGGAGGGTGGCGAGGGGTCTTCAGGGACGGCCCCGTGTCTCCTTTCCAACACAAACACACATGCATCCGTTACCTCAGGACGCAGAACGCTGGTCTGAAGCCAGCGGAAACCCCAGCGACGCTACTGCTTGCTAAATTTAACCCCTGCAGTTTTCGACGTAACCAGGTGGTCAGTAAGTTAATACTGTTCATCACCCGTCGGCGTGGTTGTGATTCAGTATTCTGTGGCCTAATATTTGTGACTAACAAACGTAGGCGGTGACAGAAGTTTGCCTTTGAATCAGTCGCTGTCCCTGATGTACGTCGCTCGATCATTCCAGAACTGGTTTGTGACACCATACCCATACACCTGAACCAACTGCAAACACGTCACTGAAATCGACGATCACGCAGAACGTTGTTTTCTACCACTCTGGGTTTCCGTTCTTGCTCCATGGTAATGACTGACGCAGTTTGAAGACGTTCGCGTGGAAACGTGATCTCTGTATGATCTCACTGAAGATTGACATCATTGGGATCAGGTGTGAAATCTGAATCATAATGGCACCATGATTCATAAGTAACTCTTTTTTTTATTTTAGAAGCATTTAACCCTCTCTGAACTGAAAAATCAAAGTAATTCTACGTAGGTAAAATGAGTTAAATGATATCTTCCACTGTTGTCCATTAGCTTTAGCATTAGCTCAACTATTCAGTAGTGACCACATTTACATGTGCATGGGTGGGCATAATGCAGTTGTTTGTATTAATCAGAGTAATGCTTTAATCTCATTATGATTTACATAATGACCAGAGCAAAGCAGTTTCCATTGTTAGCTACGAATTGTGGTCACATTTTCCGCCGTTATTCAGATACCTTACTGCACAGCGGAAATTATGGACCCAGAAAGGGTATGTATGTTACTGGCCACTGTTTTAATTTGATTACGTCTAATGTAACACACACTCATATGGTTGTGAAAACCGGAAAAAACATTTCTGACGTCTAGATGTTTTTGTGCTTTCATCGTAACGTTTAACCGCAATGTTGCCATAATCACATTAAGTGTATCTGTCCCGCAGGTGAAAAGGACTCTGCGCCTCACACCCTGATAACCATAGAACAGGAAGAGAAAGCCCTGTCACCTTTGCCTCGCGTCAACGGCCAGAGACAGGAAGTGCCGATCGACGAGGGACCCTGTGGGCGGAGCCTGTGTAACGGAGGGGCGGAGCACGGGCTGCCACTTCCTGCCACAGAACTGGGATACTCCGCCCTCGTCACCACCAAAACCGGTCAACCTGTTTAAGCGTGAAGAGTAATGCGAGCAGCAGAATTAATACAGCGGCTAAATATCCAACATGGCAGCTGTGTTCTTCATGAATCCAGCTCGTATTCACATTCACTTCAAACTATAGACCTCATGAAATCAAAACTGCAGTGGCGTGGATCTCCGTTCATGAACCTCATGTGAAAGGAGATGCAGAAATCGGTTCACCAGCACTGGAATCTGTTGATCCTCAACAAAACCGTTTTTAAAAAAATTTGGGAGATCTCCAGCACACAGATGATATTTGTTCATTTTTTTCTTTCGCCCCGACTTTGTTCATTAATCAGCCAGTTTGTATAATAAAGAATCTAAATAAAATAGTTTGCTGTTTTATTGATTATGTGAGTTGTCTATGAAGTCATATTGCACATTATATACATCATTCATATTACAATAAGCACGCATTCAGAATGAATAAATGATAGACTGAGCAACCAAATCAAAAGAGTTTTTAGGAATAGAGTTAAATACATACAGATGTGTGTGTGAGAGAGAGAGTGTGTTTTCTACAGGTATGTGGTGGGGTCGGTCAGGTGCAGGTATTCGGGCTGCCCCTCGCTGCTGTGTCTCTGTGTTCTCCGCTGGCGCGTGGACAGAGTTTTGCGCCGTTCGTTGCCCCGTTGGTCCAGCGTAGAGACGATCCTCTCAGCCAGATCCTGCTGCAGTCGCTGGAAATTCTCTCTGAGGGTCAAACACCACACAGTGATCATTACTGATCTGACACAGATTTAAAAAATAAAAAGGTAAGTCTGTTGACTAAAAAAAGGTACTTGCAAGTTTATATCCTAGAACTAATCTCACAATTCAAAAAAAAATTATTACAATTTACAGCAATGTACATTTTTCATGCAATTTTACAGCATGCAATTGCATTTTTTTTGCATCTTTTCTGATTTTTGTTGCAATTATGTATATTTCATAATTCTGCTTCTTTTCTCAGAACTGCAAGTTATAAACATCCGACTTTGAGTTTACTTCTCACAATTTTTGTTTTGCCACAGAATACAGAAATGTAAAACGTTTTATTCTACAGTTCAACATTTTGTAGTTCTGGTTGTTTTTTGCAAAAAAAGCTCACAATTCTTAATTTTTTTTTCCTCAGAATTCTAGTAAAATGTTTTACTGGTGTATTGTGGGAGTATGTTGTGTTCACAGGATGAGAGCAGGAGCTCTTACGCTGTTGGTGGTGTTGGCAGGTTGTATTTCTGCCCGGTGACTCCAGTCAACCAGTAAGTCATCTCCTTCCCTTTACCCTGAAACGCAAACATGAGTTTCTGCTTTTATATTTTTAACTCCTCATTAACAGGACTAAAATAACAGCCTGTGATTGGTTGAATGCTAAAAAAAAGCCTGTAATTCACTAAGAGCGTGAATAAGAACCTGTGATTGGCTGAAAGCTAAAGTAGGCATTTGTAGTTGGTCAGAGACTCTCCTCTCACCTTCAGGTACGTTTCTCCTCGGTGTTCACACTCAAACTGACAGTCGGTTCTCTGCAGGATCTTAATGGTCGACTCGCTCACATGAATCCTCAGAGCTGGAAACACATCAGCGGTTTCACTCAAGAGTGTGCGAGTGGGTGTGTGTATGTTAAAGTGTGTGTTTGTGTCTTACGTAGGCCTGTAGACTCCATACGTGACGCCGTGTTGACCGTATCTCCAAACAGACAGTAACGTGGCATCTTATTACCCACCACACCAGCAGCACATGGACCTACACACACACACACACACACACACACACACACACACACACACACACACACACACACACACACACACACACACACAGAGACACACAGAGACAGTAAGAGTAATCAGTAAGAGTATGTTAAGGACTACACAAAACGCACATTATTATAGTTTGTATGCTTAAACTTACTTTAGAATTATATAAATTATTATTTATAAAATAAATTAAAAATAAAAAGTTGATGTTGCTGAGGTGTTGCTATGCGGTTGCTGGGCAGTTGTTAGGGAATTACTATGTAGTTGCTGAGGTGTTGCTATACGGTTGCCAGGCAGTTGTTAGGGAAATATGTAGTTGCTGAGGTGTTGCTATGCGGTTGCCAGGCAGTTGTTAGGTCATCACTATATAGTTGCTGGGGTATCGCTTTGTGATTGCTGGGCAGTTGCTAAGGCATTGCTATGGGGTTGCTGGGCAGTGATATTTGCATGATTTTGATCGTTTTTAGCCTTTTGACCTGTAGGTGTCACAAGCACAATCCTTAAGATGTTATTTAAATGATGTCTAGTAAGATGCATGTATCACCATCATCTCTTTATCAATCTTCCTATTTGTCTGTACCTGAATGGATCCCGATACGAATCCACAGTGGGATTCCCGGCAGGTGTCTAAGCTGGTACGTCCCCATGAACTCCAGGATGTCTAAAGCCATAAGACAAATGTCTACAGCATGTCTGTTCCCATTGCGTCTTGGCAGACCGGACGCGACCATGTACGCGTCGCCAATGGTCTCCACCTGAACACAGTGGCAAGTTCTGGCTATTTAACCATATCTGGCCTTTAAAAATTAAATTTTCCAAAACATTACAACAAAAATGATCATCTGAGCATCTGAACACATCTTGTGCATTTGTGCACCTTATAGACATCATGATGGTCAAGAATGCTGTCGAAGTTCTTGTAGATGTCGTTGAGCATGTCCACCACCTCCATGGGAGTGCTGTGATGGCAGAGGGTCGTGAAGCACACAATATCGCTGAAGTAGACGGTGACCTCATCGTACAGCTCTGGCTCCACACGGCCCGTCTCCTTCAGAGAGCGAACCACCGGCCTAAGAGAGAGACGGAGCAGAATCTCTTACGCGGTTTATCACTGCAAATCAGGGTCACTTCTGCTGCTAGCGAAGAAACACGTAATGGATGCTCAACAGTTGCTGTGTGGTTGCCAGGCCATTGCTAGGGCATACTGTGTGGTTGCTAGGGTGTCCTGGTAGTTGTCAGGGTGTTGCTAGGCATTACTACCTGGTTCCCAGGTTTCAAGCGCACTGCTATACATTTAGTAAGGACTATGGGTGGTTGCTAGGGTATTGCTAGGCAGTTTCTTGGGCATTGCTGTGTGGTTGCTGGGCAGTTGTTGGGTCATTGCTATGCAGTTACAGAGCAATTTCTAGGGCAGTGGTCAATTCCTGGAGTTTAGCTCCAAACCACACCTGCTTAGACGATTCTAATAATCCTGAAGACCATGGTCTGCTGGATCAGGTGTGTTTGGGCTGGAGAGCTGTGGCTCTCTAGGAATTTAGTATTAGATCAATGTTCTAGGGCATGGTTATGGTGTTGCTAGAAGTTACTAAGATTTCCTGGGAGGTGGCTCAAATGTTGCTAAGCAATTACTAAAATGCCCTGATTGATTGCCATAGTGTTGTTAGGCAGATGCTAGTGTCATCTGTGTGACAGCTATTGTTATTCTCAAGTGGATATTAGCTGTTTATGTAGTCTGTGTGTGTGTTTCTGACCCCGGGAGCAACATGAAGTTGAGCTGGTCGGCTCGGTCTCTCTCAGCCTTATACAGAGCTGTCCTCTCCTCAACCAGGTGCTCCAGGTTCCTCGAGTACATCTGCAGTCGGCGGATCAGGTTGTCCATGTAGCTGGCATTGGCCTGGTTGTGAAGGTTGCTACAGAAACACAAAGCAGTGCATCAGCACACCTTCACGACCAACAAACTTGATCAAAAACGAGCATCTTATGTCACTCACGAACCTGAAGATCTTCCCCAGAGCGCCCTCGATCCGCTTGAAGTCTGGACGCTTCTCCGGATCTTCCTCCCAGCAGCTCTTGATCAGCACGAATAGCTAGAAAATAAACGGATTTAATATTTAATGTATTTTATAGATAATTAAAAGTTTATAATATATTAACCAATACTAAACCAGGAAGGTCACTTAAGAACAAAGCATTTTTTTTCACATTTCTATAATGTTTTTAAATCTACAATTAAAGCTGTCATAAAAAGCCTCATGAAAGTTTATATACCTATCTATGACATCATTAGCATGTTTTAAATCAGCAATAAAAACTGAAATGAAATGCCTCATAAATGCTTAAATAACACTAAATGTCGATTTTTAGCTTGGTTCAGCCAATGCTCGTTTGCAGTCTCAGATCTGTTGTTATGGTAACCATAACTTTAAGCATATAATGCAGTAACATGATTGGCTCTTTCATCTAGAAGGTGGGGCTTCCTTTGCTAGAGCTGCCATATATGGGCGTTCCAGTTTCTCCCATGCACAGTATCACAGGTAAACTGTTTTATAGTATATGGAATCTGGGAACCTCTGCTTCAGTCTCTCCAACAGACTCGAAACTCAGATCGGGTCGGAAGACATTCGGCCCCCGCGGATACTGAACGCGATACAATTTCTCTAGAGAAGAGAAGATGGAAAAACACACACAGAAAGAGAATATATATATATATATATATATATATATATATATATATATATATATATATATATATATATATATATATATATATATATATATACATAGTAAATATTATACACGCTGTTCAAATGCTCCTCTAAGACGGTAGAAGAAAGTTAAGATTCCCAAACAATGCATTAATTGCAGCACAAATCGTTTTGCACATAAGCGCCTGATAAATGTTTAAACGTAGAGATGTATAAGATGTGTGTTTGTACCTGCCGTATCGGAGCAGCAGCAGGTGTGAAAAGGGTTCTTCCTGAGGATGATCTCCTGCGAGATGATGGCGAAACTATAGACATCACCCTTCTGAGAAATCCCCTGAACACGCATGTGCTCCGGCGCCGTCCACAGGTCTGGAAAGACAGACAGAATTCATTCGTTCGTCTCTTGATATGTCGGCGTTGACTAACACCACAGCAGCTATACGTTAATATGACTGTCGGCAGCATTTGAAGGAACAGTTCACCTAAAAACGAAGATTTGCTAAAAACTTTTCCTTGGGCGAAATATCATACGCAAAGAAACAGGAAGTGACGCCGCTAACCTTTCCCGGGTGTGAGGATGGTGTTGCAGCCGAAGTCGGTGATCTTCACCACCATGCGGTTGTCCACCACGCAGTTGGTGGATTTCAGCCGGCCGTGAACGCCAACGTTACTGGAGTGCAGGTACGACATGCCCTGGCCAAACAGACACGGCGATGACATCATCAGAGGCCAAAGGTCAACTCACAAATGTAACGACTTGTTCTGAACGTATGGAGGCCTATGTTGGTCGTACGATTAATATTATATTATATACTATATTATAATAATATTATATTATAATATTATATTATATATACACAATTTTAGTTTTATGTTTTCATTTTAGTCTTAGTAACTTTGTTTTTATTATCCTTTTTATACTTTATATATATATATATATATATATATATATATATATATATATATATATATATATATATATATATATATATATATATATTCAGTGTAATATATTAATGTTTTAATGGTTTTAGTTACTAAAATACATTATGACAACCCATATATGTGTATGAATTTAGTATAACTAACATACTGAGTTTTTATTAATATTTAAAATTAGTTTTTGTTTTTATTTTTATTTTTAGATTTTATTTTCTGTTTTCATTGTAAATGTAGATTTATTCATCGTGTGTGTTTGTAGGCCTAACTGCATTAATATTATTATTTTTCAATATTACTATATAGGTCATTTATTAGTTTATTTTAGCAGTCTTATCTCTCTGAAAACACTCTTTCTTGGGTTTGACCCCACAATCCTTCCGTGACCTGTCTGCCCTGGAGCTTACGTCAGATGTAATTCATCACTTTTAGGTTTTCATTCACTGACTCATCTATGATCATCATAAAGCCATCAGCCAGTGTTAAACTGTTTTTATTGACGTGGCAGTAAAAGACATTGTCTGCTGTGTACATGAAGAAGCGCGAGCGCGCACACACACACACACACACAGACACACACACACACACACACTCACCTTTGCAATGTCGTACATGACTGAGATCTTAAACTCCAGATCCATAAAACTCACGTCAGGATACGAGATCTTATCGTTCAGCACGTACTAAAGGAACAAAACACACACACACGAGAGTCATGAGATGATGGATGAGATGCGTTAATCTGTGATTTATGCGTGTGAGGATTGTTTTACCCGCAGCGACCCTCTCTCGCAGAACTCAAACACACCGAAAACACCACAGTCGAACTTCGCCGTGCCGTAAAACTTCGTCAGATTATAATAATCGATGCGCAACAACTGAGAGATGAAGAAACAAGCTTGGTTGCAGATTTTTCGTTTATCAAATTAAAAAGAAAAATCTCACGGAAACACACACATATATATATATATACATATATATAAATGAGGGTTTTACAGAATTGAGCTCGATGCGTTGGTCATCAGAGAAGTTTCCATCTGTGTTCTTCAACTCCTTCAGGATGACGGGCTGCAGAAACACATAGTACACACACGTGAGAGGACGCACTAGAGGTGATCGGTCCTCAGAAAAATGATAAAACTACAGCAATGACTGCATTAAAAAAATGTAAAACCTTCCCACAAGAAACCAAACTTTTATATATGTAATGAAAATCATGAATTATGTCTGCTCCGAGTCGAGGTGGAGGAAAATATACATTAAGAAATGTCTGTCTTGGCAAGTGTTTGCATAAAGACAGTTATGTTTTCAGTGAACATAAACAATGTTCATTAGATCAGTGCATTCAGTCTTAAAGAGACAGCAGCCAAATAAACCTCGCTGCTTTGGACTGAATCACTTTATGTAAGTTTTTATACAATAAGGCAGCGTTTTAAAGTTTGCTGATAATTTTGACGACTGATTGATGCAATAGTGTTTTTTAATGTCTAAATAGAGTCATAGAGGCCTGTTCCAGTCTGGATATTCTCAACGGGGCATATCAAAATGGAGAAGATCATGATTCAGGTCATTGATCCTATTTTTGTTATATGATATGATATTTCGGTAAGAAAACACACACACACACACCTTTTTATCATATCGGCCCTTGTGTATCAGGACGCTGTTGTCGCCCTTGTTCTCCTCATCGATCTACAACACACACACACACACACACACACACACACACATCGCTCAGAGGACGCGTCACAATCATCATAACCACAGACAGACAGACGGATGGAGGTTTTTACAGTCAGACTGATCTGGTTCCTCTCTTTGTCCTCCAGCAGTATGATGAGTGTGGGGTTGATGTGAGACCATTTCTTCTGATTGAAACGCACCCTCCTGTTCTGCCTGAAAACACAAACAGGTGCGTGTCTGAACACATAGAGTACACTGAAAGTTATTAAATTACTTTTGTTTTCTTTTAAGACCCCATGCAGTTCTTGTGAAAGCTAATGTCGGCGGTAATGCATTAGTAAAGCAAGCTATTCTTTTCAAGTAACTAGTAAAATAAAATTGACTGACAGTTCTGCAGAGTCGCAGAGGCAATTCTTTCAGCCTGTAACTTTTAACAAGTTGCCAAAAATACAACCGTTGTTTCTATTATTAAAAGCAAACAAAGAAGCTCAACCCAGATGATAATAAAAAAAGTAGTGCTGTCAAAACACATAAAACCTTTTTATTTATTAACAATAGAAGTATTATATAAATATGGATATACATATAGACATGTAAATCATTTCAAAATATACATTGTATGTGTGTGCGCATTTTCCTCGACTAAGGATTTTTCTGGTCAACCAATAGTTTTCTTTGAAGTTGACGACTCGTCATCTCTTCAGTAGTGTCATATTTAGATAAGTCTAAATGATAGGCAAGCTTTAGATGCGCCTGATGTATATTAGACTCTCCGTTAACGATCTGTTATCACGGCCTGCGTGACTAACGATTAGTCAACAATTACGGGGCACCCCTAATATAATGCAAACCAAAAAAAAGCTATTTTGAATTGACGGCACTATAAAAAGTAACATAATGCATTTTTTTTTAATGCAGCATTGTACTGCATTGTTTTTAAAGGTAACTTTCTCTAACATTGGTGCTAATATTATTTTCATTTTTAAAAAAATCACATCTAGAGAGGATCCGACTGGACAAAAACCATCTTAGTGAAGTGAAAACGCCTAAAAGTTTGATTTCTCTGCTGAAAAATAGAGCTAAAACAATAGCAGATCTCCCAGCCTGGCCGGCTAGAAATGTGGACAAAACCCCTCTAAAACCAGCCTGCTGGCCAGCTTAAACCAGGTTAGGAGACCGGCTAAAACCAGCCAACCAGCCTAGGCTGGTTTTGGCTGTTTTTTAGCAGGGTTCTCATTGGTTCTGGGGTAAAATGAAGCCCATTTGACATGCTTTACCTGTATAAGATGAAAGCGATGGCAGTGGCCATGACCACACTGATCCCGAGAACGATCATGACTATGTTATGAGTCTCCATCCCTGAGAAGCACACGTTAGTTAGTTAGTTAGTTAGTCAACACGATGCAGGGACAGACGTGAACCAGTTTACCGTGTTTGAGCCTATCGCTGGGCAGCTGCGAGCCATCCCACGGCAGGTCAGGATCCGTGTGATTGACCCGGGTGACGTTCAGAGCCGTGCTGAAGACGAACAGCGTCTTATACTGAAGACAAACAACAGACAACAGACGCTTCAAAGACGCAAAGAGCACAAAACCTGCTGTACTTCTTGTGTAGAATGTTTTTATATCAGGAATTGCATTTATTCGTTTAGTTTAGTTGTTTTCAATCTTTTAGATCCCAAAGACCCTGAAAACATCATCCTCATTCATATGTATATAAATCGTGTTTACGCTGTAAAAAAAAAAAATATTATACATGAGTAAAAATGTTTACATTTTTAGATCCTATTGGCAGTAGTATTATTATAATAAAGGTAAAAAAAAACATTTTCATGTATAAAAACCCAAATATACTCATTATCAATAATGTAAAATCTTATTTGAAAAGTATAATAAATTTCTAAATTGCATGATTAAACATTATATACAGGAATACTGTAATATTAATGGATTTATATAAAGCTATTTATTTTCTACCTTTTGCATACTTTCCAAAATCCCCTTAAAAACCCATGCTTGAATTACAACTGAGGATAAACTTACAAATAGTAAAAATTACCTCGAAAGGCGAGTGTAAAGCAAGGTTGTGCTGGGAATTTGAAAGCATCTTTTAGTTCAGGTTCACCAAAAAGATTCAGTTGGTTATCGTTTCTTCATATTTCATATCGACACCAGTATCCGAGTGAGCCGCTGGATTTATTTGTAATAAAATGCAACTTTGAGAATTGACTCACCTTGTATGAGCTGGTTGTGTAAACCACAGACAGATTGAGATCTCGGTCTCCGCTGGCGTCTAGTTCATAGTGTCCTCCCATGCCTGAATCCACACACACGCATGGACATTATTTATCATAACAAGCCTGTGTTCTTGTAGTCGCAAGGACCCTTTTGTTTCGAAACAAATACCCTGGGTTCTAGAGAATGTTATGTGTTCTGTTTCTTAGGACGATCTTACCCTCGAAGCTCATGTTTCTGAAGGGCTGGTCAATGCCGCCGCTGGACGGCTGCTGCTTCATCGACTTCAGGTTTTGTCTCATCATGTCGCCGAAGAGAACCACGGCATCGTGGTAAGCCACGACATAATCATTCAGCGCCTGCAGGATGGGAAACCCGGAAATGCTTAATTCATCCTCAGAACGCAATTTAAGATATAGGTTTTTTTTGGTTTGTGACGTCCCATTGACTGCCATGTCATGAACACTTGTCAAGAGTCCAGAAAAGCATGAATGAGAGAGAGAGAATACTCCTTCTGCCATCAATGGTTCAATCTGAATATCCACTAGGTGCAAACAGCGTATGTGGTTCTCTACGAGTCTTACACGGTTACATTTTCTTCATTTATTTACGCTTCGATTTGAATGAAAACAGTGCATCCTTGTTTCTCCAAAATGGCGCTAAAGCGACACAGAGAGATAAACTGTTGAATAAATGTTTTGCATGCAGAAATATGCAGAAAAAGCTCTTATCATGCAACTGAGGGCAGATGGAGTATTCTCATGATGATTTTTATACTTCTCTGGACATTCATTTCTGGTTCGTTACTTGGTAGCCAATGCTACAGTCACAAACCTCATGGTTTTGATGTTACGAAGACAAACAAAGTTTACGGGTTTGGAACAACATGCTGAAAAATGAGTAGTATTTAAGCTTGCTACTATGTCCCTATAAGTATTCATTCATAAAGGCTATGTTTATGAATATCCGAAAACACAAAACATCAAAAGAAAGAACCAAACAAAACAAACAAAAACATTTTATTCTAGCTTCATGCATTCTTTTATATCTATATTGTTCTATCATCATTTGACTTTTTCTATCTATCTATCTGAAAACCTAACACTCTTTTAACTTAGTAAACCGGTTTAAGCTTTTTAAAATGTTCTGGTGAGGCTTAAAACCAACTTAAAGTTTGTCTCGACAAAATGTTAGTCTGACTAATTTTGAACTAAATCAACTGACTATCTGAAATTATCCTGGCTTTTTTGGTAAACTTGTTTTATGTAACTGGCCCCAGATATATTACTCTAGATTACATATATATATGTTACGTTATCGTTGGTGTGAACAAGCTTTTAGGAGGCTGCACTCACCGTCGCGTTCGTCCTCCAGGACGTGTGTCTAGAGTAGTTTCTGAAGCTGTGCATGGTGACCACCAGCACGTCCCGCATGTGTTCGAAGCTGGACTCGTTGGTGTGATAACCATCACTGCAAGACATGTCACGGTCAGCGGGAAAAACGCTTACGTCGATCTGAGGCAGGCTGACAGACTCACTTGAACAGGTCGATCAGGACGAAGACCACATGCGAAGGAATGGTGGTGTTTTTCTTGATGGCGAGAACGTCGTCTGGTGTCCCGCACAGGACAAAAACTGCAAAGGGATGGATGGATGCATGGATGGAAGGATGGATGGATGCATGGATGGAAGGATGGATGGATGCATGGATGGAAGGGTGGATGCGTGGATGGATGGATGGAAGGGTGGATGGATGGATGGATGGATGGATGGAAGGGTGGATGGATGGATGGATGGATGGATGGATGGATGGATGGATGGATGGAAGGGTGGATGGATGCATGGATGCATGGATGCATGGATGGATGCGTGGATGGATGCATGGATGCATGGATGGATGGATGGATGGATGGATGCATGGATGGATGGATGGATGGATGGATGGATGGATGCATGGATGGAAGTGTGGATGGATGCATGGATGCATGGATGGATGGATGGATGGATGGATGCATGGATGGATGGATGGATGGATGGATGGATGGATGCATGGATGGATGGATGGATGGATGCATGGATGGATGCGTGGATGGATGCGTGGATGGATGCGTGGATGGATGGATGCATATATGGACGGACGGATGGACAGGCTTATAGATTTTACTCACTGTTGCTGTGGCGGTCCTGATCTTTCAGCTTTTCATCCAGGTCTCCTTGGCTCCTCAGCATCTCTCTGGAGACGTTGGAGGCGAACAAAGCAGACGGCGCTTCCAGAGCGTTGATGAACCTGACAGACGAACGGACAGACGTCTCAGTGTGTGTCGCGGGGCGTTGTCATTTACGTGTTGTGTTGTGAATACCAGAAGCACGCCTCCGTGTTGTTGATTTTTTTGTAGATGTACGCCGTCTTCCACGCGGGTTTCAGATTGGCGAAGGATGCGCTCCAGAAGTGGACGAAGAACTCTGAGATTTTGCGCGCCGGGGGGAGCAGCCGGGTGAGTTTGTCCTTGTAGTCGCAGGAAAGCCCGAAGCTGCCCGCTGAGATGATGGGGATCGTCAGAGTCAAACCCACCCCCTGACTGACAGACAGACAGAAGAGTTCAGTGCTGTTGTGTGTGTGATGCAGATAAACATAACACTGTCTGGGTTGGGGAAAGTTACTTTTAAAATTAAAGCATTACGATATTGTTTGACTCCCTGAAAAAGTAACTGATTGTGTTTAGCTTTTTGGAAAGTAATGCATTACGATATTATAATAATGATAATAACGATAATAAATATTTCTGGCTAGTGTAAAAAGCCCCTACTAAAAGTGCAATGAATAAGACTGAGGCTGAAGGAAATTTAAATGATTATAAATTAAATATACATTAAAAATATTATAAATTAAATGAAAACAATATATATATATATATATATATATATATATATATATATATATATATATATATATATATATATATATATATGCATCATATTCTGAATTAGCATTTTATTGTTTTATTAACTGTTTTACTAACTGTGTAAGTGACATAATTAAATGCATGTTCAAATTTAGTCCGAAGCTAAAGTAACATCATGTTCACACGCACAGCATTCAAGCTAGAAAAAAGTGCTCTGTCATTATGGCTGTAGTTTTGGTGTGTTCTCAGTGTTTACGGAGCTAACAGAAATTAGCGTAAGCAGGTCACAGCCGGGTCACATGAGTCAGGCTCGACTTCTCTACCTAAAAGAATATGACACCTATTGCGCCATTCCTATATAAGCCTTTTCAGTATTAATCAGCAGCTCATTTTCTCCATCCCCAACTCCTCCTCTCTCTGATTGATATTCCTTGCTGACTCTTTATCCTGAATAATATTACACTTAAATATCATGAAGTACATTACGTTTCCGCCTCGTTCTGTTCTGTGGTTATTACTGCTCACTCGTGACGGCCAGGGATGTTTTTGGGAAAACCAAACTTCATGCTAAGTGTCAGAGTTAATCGATTTTTTTTATGCTTTGTGTTTGCTCGAAAAGGGCCAAAATAACTACTTACCGAAACTGTAATAACGTGCTGTACTGAAAAAATGATGCTTTGAGCTCAACTTACTCAACCAGTTGAAACGTTGCATACGTGCAGGACGGACCCAGCATCATGCATCCGAGCTCGCTGCTGTTCTAACGGACAGAAGAAACGCAAGAAACGAGCTCATCAGCATGCATCGCGGAGAAGTCTATTTGACGCACTTTTGAGATTGATTTCTCATCTGCAATGCACTTATTTGTTACGTTTGCGTCTGTAAGATGTTTTAAAGATGTTTGATGTAGAATGCATGTAAAACTGACATCTTACAGGCGCTTGATGTGCCGTGAAAGCTCTCGTACGTCTGCGAGACATCTGCAATACATCTATAGGACATCTCCTTTTAGATGACAAATAGACTTGATTTAGAACTAACATCTGAAAGACATCTCTCAAGCGTTTGCACGCAGCAGATGCGCTCTAGATCAAGAGATCTTTAACAGACGTCTTGCAGACGCACGCGTGATTCCTGGCACCCCAGCGCGGGTTTATATCTTCGCGCCTGAGGACAGACGGCGCTAATCAACCGGAGCGCCCTTCAAGACGTCCTCTGAGCCGATTGTAATGAAGCAGAACTCACATGCAGAGACTTGAGGATCTCCACGGCCTCACACGTACTGCTGTCACAGCCCCTGCGCCGGTAATGCGTCGTGTTAAAGCCGCTGAACAGAACCTTGATCTGGAAGTCCAGACCTTCGGAAACAAAGCCAACAACGAACTTAGTCAACTTTACCTAAAAGCATATGGTGTTTGTTTTCTGAGCCTCGGAGACAGATCATCGGTGAAAACCCTCACTAAAAATACTAAATAAAATAACTGACTACTCTATAGATATATCTATTATTATTATAAGTTGAAACTCTAGGAAAAAAAATAATGCATTTATTAAAACAGTAATATACAAAAAAATAATATAGAAATATAAAATAATGAATAAATACATTTCGAAATAATAAATAGTATGATACAGCAAATGAATAAATGGAAAGACTCCAAAACACAAATACAATAAATACATTAAATTATAAATGAATTCGTTTCATCCAGTCCCCAACTGAGACTGGTTTTTCCCAAGGTTTTTTTCTCTTCCGTTCTGTCACGGATGGGTTTTTGGTTCCTCGTCCTTAGTTGGGGACGCTTAATTTCTACTGAAATATCTTTGATATCGCTCTGATTCCACAGATACTACTTAAACTAAACTTCTGACGTCTATCAGTTCAATAATTAAATGCCTTCAGCTGAAAATCGAGTGTTTAATCTTGTTATTACACGTTAATGACACTCTATTTCACAAATAACTGTCTTCTATTGTATTATGTTCCATTTTATTTAACAAATAAATGGTTTATTTGCAACTACATTGCATTAAATACATCATTATAGCGTAGTTGTTTATCTTCGTCTGGAGAAGTTACTTTATAATTCTTTTTGTCTTTAGATTTCCAGTTTCATACGTTCTGTGAATCTGCTCACCTTCGTCCAGGTTTTTTTCGTTCTCCGCTTCGACAGCCATTTCCACCACGTCTTTGACAAACTTCAGGCTCCAGGGCGAATCTTCGTCCTCCAGCAGAACCACGTTTAACGTGACCGAGGAGTTCCTGCAGCTCAACACGTCGAACCCGGAGACGCAGAGCGCGGAGCCCAACCAGAACCAGAACCAGAACCAACCCAACATCCTCGGCTCAGCTCAACGCCGCAGTCGCCGCTCCATCAGAAAGGTCCTCCAGCAAACATCACGCGCCGAGAGCTTTCTGCGTTTTTACAGGAACCTGGAGAGGAAATGCGCGCTCAGGTGTGTCTCTGAGTGTTAATGAACAACCAGCGGTGAACAAACAAAATCAGCCTGGTCTGAGAGAAAAGCTTCGTCCCTCCTGAGGTGGCCGCTTCGGCGAGCTTTACATCGGCTGGAATTACAGTAAAATCCTGCAAGAATTACAGTAAGAATCCGCAGGTGGCTCGAGTTCAATAAATCGGTTTCAGAAAGCCCGAGAAGTTCGGAAATGACCTGGAGGACCTTGGAGGGGCCAAAGGTCCTTCGGCGCCGTAAAGCAGAACGTGATGACAATAAAAGCTGACAGATAGCGGTCTGTAAATCCGCTCCTGTAAAAACCTCTTCTCAGAACCGGTGTTTACAGACGGATGACGGATCTGGGCGCGACGACCGTGAGAAGCGGGGCCCGGATCGCGGCCCTGTTTTCGACGCTGTGCAACAAACGAATAGATGCAATGAAGGCGCATTTCAATGACATTTCTCACGTTTTTCCGAGAAACCAAACGCAAGAGGTTTAGCCTTGCTGAACTTTAAGCTTAAATCGCATGTTTGCATGAAGTTTTACGCAAAACATTGAATCGAACGGCCAAGAAAAGAGGCTGTAAAAAGGCTTTTAGCTATCGGCATGTCTCGGTGTCTTCTGATCAAAAATGAGAGAAATGTAAAATCAGGACAGACCCGTAATGGTCTGCAATTTCGCGACGGCATTGAACTCTGGATCAGTTTGTGTGGGATTCGTTCTGGTGGTTGTTCTGGAGCTCGGACAGAAGCAGAAGTGAACCTGGGTTCCTTTTATTAAACGCACTTCAACTTCTCTTCCTCTTCTAACGTCTGGCCGGCGGTGATCAGTCAAGTCCGGCTCGTATTAACAGGTTCGGTCGAGCCTGAAGGCCGTTAATCGTTTCCAGAGATTTCGTAACTAATTCGGCTCCAGGGACCGGGCTTCTGTGAGACGCGGTAGACCTGCTTAAAGAGAACCGACGGCTACTTTGCGGCATGCGTTTGCATCCGATGGCAAAAACACCGAAAACGAATCTTCGGAGGGAGAGAGTATATATTGCACGTAATTTGCTTTCCGGTCGTGATCTGCGTCGGCCAGCAGGTGGCGCTGTAACACTGAGAGCACAGAACCTGTAAAAACCTCTCGAATACCTCTAAAGGCTTAGAACACGAAACCGAATTCCGTTTAAGTCTGGCGTGCTTTAACTTTTTCCGTGCAGGCGCTGAACCCCATCTCTGGACCTAGTTCTTACAGCGCACGCGCTTTGCGGGTCTCACGCGCTCCTTTGCGACTCAAAGCCCTGAACACGAGAAAGTTAAGCGCGTCCGCGACACAGCTGTCGTCGTTTATGAGCAGTAATGTGTCTGAATGTGTGAATCTTCCAGCGCTGGTTCAGTCAGTCTGAGAGGACGAGCAACAGCAGCTTTTTATTACTTTTATTATATTCGTGCGTGGAGTTGCGACACAGTGTGTTGTCTTGTCGAGGCCTGGCTAAGGCACACACACACACACACACACACACACACATGCATATTATATATTGCAATTTTACACAAGAATATATTGAAATGAACAAAATACAGTGTAAACAATGCAATGCAAAATAAATCAATAGTGTAATATACACGTAAAAAATATCTTCCTCTCTTATTTTGAACTTTCCAGTCGTATGTGTGTGTTTAATTGTAAAATGTTTATTTATAGGCTATGGTAAATGTTGTGTGTGTGTGTGTCACTGCTCTTTCTTCTTCTTTTTGATGTGTAGTGTGTAATGAAAGGTCTGGGCTATTACTCACTAATAGGCCTGTGTGCATGATTCGAAGGCTTCCTCTGATTTTGAGTACAGGGGAAACGATTTTGTTTTTGCGAATTTAATTTGACGATTTGGGAGTTTCGAGAAAATGCAAAACTGTATTCATTTATACATTTGATTTATTTTCACTCTAAATAACTACACGCATCTGTGATGACTGAGGTCTTAAACCATATATCTAAATGCATGACTGTTTCTTTGTTTATCTCCCGTGTGTGCTCACGATGTTAATTCATGTATGCTGGTTTCATGTTTTGGTAATTAAAGTGGCTCGCGAGATCAAAGCTACCCCAATCTACATATTTTTTATGCACAATATAGTATGTGTGTCGGTCAGAATTTCGTGCTTTAATTCAGTTCATAACTCATTACAGTTATTTGCATTTTTATATGTCCGTTATTCCGGTAGTAGTCACTGTTTCAGGTCTCAGGTGTGATGAAGCAGGTGAGAGGTTTGTTACGTGTAACTCTTCTCACGGCGCGGCCACGCCCCCTTCGCGCACGTGACCAGTCTCCGCTCGTCTGATTGGCTGAGCCCCCCACCCAGCGCTGCAGACAGAACCACATGTGTATGAATTCATTCACACTCAGCAGTGAACATGTAGTGTGCACTGTAAACCTAGTAAATAACACTCGCCGGGAATCGTTTATCTTCCGGTTTCGAGAAAGACTGTTTCTATTCTTATGCGTTCACTCATCTCGAGTCATTTCGAGACTCGCTTGTATACATGCAATTGATTTTTTATTTTATTTTACGCCTACTTCATCTGCTGGACGAGGAGACATGGATGTGAAGTGTCGTGTCGCCGGAGGTCGCAGTGTCTTGTGCTTGTTTGATGTGGACGGAACGCTGACCCCCCCGAGAGAGGTAACAGAAACCTCTTCATTATCCACAACATAACGTTAAACGGAGAGTTAATGCATAACAATGAAAGGGTTCTAATAGATTCGTCCTCTAGCTCTATGCGTCGCGATCCTTATGTAACAATGTTTCTATTCTGATCGGTGTGTGTGTGTGTGTGTGTGTGTGTGTCTCGTGGGTGTGTGTTCTTGGTGTGTTTGGACAGTATGGCACGCTCGTACTGCACGTATACACCGGCCTCTGCTTCCCGTCAGAACGCTCTTGAAATGCTTGGTAACGTAAACATTTACCAAAATGACCTAAACATCACCCGCATCCGTTCGTATAGCATTACAGGGTGATGGTCTTGAACGCCTCGTTGAGGGAACGTTGTGTCCCGGCTCTTCGTTCGGTTGCGTTCAGTACCGAGTTCACATGCCGTTCTGGCCACGTAGTGTTTATTTACGTTCAGATCGGCGTCCTCGGGTGTTGCATCACCAATCTTGTCCTCAGCTCATCTCGTTCCTCCTAAAGAAAGCGCTTCCTGGAACCTATGTAGCAATGGGTCGAAAACCTTTACAGCTTAAACGGAACGTTTTAAGAAAAGCCCGTTCGTTTTAGCAGAAACTCCGGACAGTGTCGTTTGTATTGACAGCCAATCAAAAGCCCCGGTTTATTTAAAGCGCTTACTTATTTTTATCACGTGTTCAGAATAAACATCGTGTGGCGCGAACGGTAATTCATCATTTAGCGTTCTGTTTTAATGCATCGCTGATTAACGATGGCGCGATCAATTGCTCATCTGCCACACCTTCACGATACTCTTAAACGCCTGGGGTGGCCATTAAAACGCCTAATCTTATTTACCTCCTAGCACGAATGACTTCATGTAGCGTGTGATAGCCTGCAGCTCTGACAGAAGAACGCATAGCGTTCCGTTACGCAACCCGTCGGTGCCCTAGCGTGCACTTCGTATAAACGTAACAGTATAAGGTACAGAGCTGCTAGGGCTGGCCAGCGCTGCCCGTATCCAGCGCGTTTAGACCGTTTGCCCGCTTGAGCGTGGACACTGGAGCTTCACTCTGAAAGCCGTTGTTCGGTCGACTCCTAAATCAGTTTCATCCCACCAGAAACCCTCCAGTGACGTGATACCGTTTGTGTGTCTGCAGAAGATCGACCCTGAGCTGGACGATTTCTTCCAGGCCTTGAGAAAGAAGGTGAAGATCGGCGTGGTGGGCGGTTCAGATTATTCCAAAATCGCAGAACAGCTCGGAGACGGAGATGAAGGTCAGAGGGCGTTCTAGGCCTGTTTCATCACGGTTAGCCAGCAGACGGACTCGTTTGTGGGTTAGACATGTTTAATGGGTTTTGCATCGGTTGGGGAATGTGGAAGAACCGGTTGAACCGGATCGAGTCAACTCAAACCTTAACACAGCAGCCCATATCCCACGACTCCCTCCGTCAAGAACCCAACTGATGAAATTAATTTCAGTTTGAGACGTTCTTCGGATTCATTCAGAGGAGGCATGTGAGGTCGCCAGGGTCTTTTTCTTGTGAGAAACGTCTGAAAAACATTTGTCGCCAAGATCAAATGGCAAAGGAAACGTTAAATGTACGGCTTTGGAAAAAGCGGCTGCAGAAAACTAAAAAGTTGAGATTCTGTCTGAAAGTGTTCTCGTTACGGGTTATGAAATGTTCATATTTTGGTTTTGGGAGTTCCAAACAACAGGTTGACAGGTATACAATAATACAAATAATTTTCTTATAATATGCATTTTATTTTTACCTTATTTGTTCAACAAATCCCAAACGATTCGGTCAGTGATTCTTGTTCCGAACCCTCAACAATGATTGGTCGATTTAACTGGGCGGGAAATACGCTAATGTTTCAATGATTCAGAGTCAATTTTTTCTTTTGAGAGGCAATAACTCCGGTTTTAAACTTTGCGGGATGTTTTCGTTCACATAACAGAGGCTCTTCACCCGTGATCGCTAACCTCAGTCTCAACTCCCTGTTTAACGTTCCACTCCGGTTTTAAACGTCATCCGGCTCTGCTGATTATCACTTAGAGCTGTGGCATTTTCAAAAATCCATAACAGACACGAAACTGCGTTCTCACTCAAAGTGGAGCAGAATCCAGATCTGATGCGAGTAAATAAGACAATGGCAGCTGTCGCTATGAATTAAAGTTATCCAGTCCAAACAGCAGAGAAGCTCTCAGCGTGTAAATGAGCTTGTTTACATCCACGTGTTGCGTAATACAGGTAAAGGTCACCGGGATGACGATAAGATGTTCACCAGAGCAGATGTGTTTATCAGTTTGATTGCGTCTCACGCTGTTTGTTTTGTTGTTTCTCGCTGCAGTCATACGCAAATTTGACTACGTCTTCGCAGAGAACGGAACCGTGCAATATAAAGACGGCAAACTCATCTCTAAACAGGTGACTGTTTTTGCGTGTCCGTAGATCCTAAAACTGTTAAAATGCCTGGCGTGCTTCACATACCGTAGACGCTCTTAAATGGCAGAACTTTCGTCAAAAGTGTTTGAAATGTAATCCGCTTTTCAGGCCATTCAGAATCATCTGGGCGAGGAGTTACTGCAGGACCTCATCAACTTCTGCCTCAGCTACATGGGGCTCATCAAGCTACCCAAGAAACGGTAAGAAACACACGCACACTGTAATGTGACGTCATGCCATTTCAATGCAGCAAACCACAAATGTCTCTCTTTGTCTCTCAGAGGGACGTTCATTGAGTTTCGTAATGGCATGATCAACATCTCACCCATCGGACGCAGCTGCACTCTAGAAGAGCGGATCGAGTTCTCTGAAATCGACAAGGTAATCTCAGTGACTCTTATTTTTCCAGAATGGACCTTTTTTCATATTTCTGGGTTTCTCAGCGGTGGAAGTCGTCTTAACTTCAAGAGCAGTGAAATCACCTTCCAAAGGTCTATTAACATACAAAGTAAAGCAAGTTTGACGTCTGTGTTCCTGTGCGAACGGGTCCATGGGAACTGATTGATTTCAGTTGAAGCACTAAAGACCCTTAACTTCAGTCCAAACTCTTCTGTCCTGCAGAGAGAGAAGATACGAGAGAAGTTTGTGGCGGCTCTGCAGAAGGAGTTTGCTGGAAAAGGCCTGCGGTTCACCAGAGGTGAGCAGGAAATGACATCGCCGGCTCTCTGATGGTTCGAAGCAAATGATGCGTGCTGAAACAGGGCTGTTTGGCACATAACACACACACACACACGCTATCTGTGTTAAAGGTGATAAGCGAGCGCTAACGGATGCATTTGTGTGTGTTGACAGACCAATGACCCATGAGAGAAAATGAGTGTTTACTTAACAACGCTCGCGTTTGCCCCACACACACACACACACACACACACACACACACACAAGGTAGTGACATCTGGACTCCCGTTTTCATCAGTTTTGCCTGTAAAGTCCAGCTCGGTTTCTCAGACACTGGCTTTGTGTTTTTCTTCTTCTGTTTGACGGACAGTCGTGGGGGGAGGGGCCTGGGGTGTGCGGCGATCAAGCCCTCTGATTGGCTGTTGCTCGAGCAAACTGTTGAGTCAGTGCTGGAATGCTGCTGCGGTCCAGTGGAGGGACGATAATGAGTGTGTGTGTGTGTGTGAGTTGAGGGTGTGTGTGGGGCAGTAATTAATTTTTAACGACCGATTTAGGTCCCGCGGAGTTTCTCAATCTCTCTGAGGACAAACAGTCACGCAGTTCACGTCTCGCAGAAGACACTAAAAGGGTCGTTACTGTGAGAACGAGCCTCAGGGCTTTAAAACCACTGGTTCGACACAATAACCTTCTGTTTCTGTCATCCTGATTGATAGCTCCGACCTTTTTAGAAAGAAATGGCTATTTCAGTATAATGGTGCAAATGTCCACCCTTGTGATCTTTTTGCTGGCAAACGTAAGAATAACTAGTAATTTCTTTTACAGAGAAACACTTACTGGACTGAAGCAACTTAGCTTTACTTGAATATCCAGAACAGTTTTGAACAGTTAGTGAGTGTCAGATATGATCTTCAGGCTTTTGATGAACATTTATTTGTTCTTCTCTCAATCATCATTACATAGCATGTATTACGTAATGATAATCGATTTTGATCTGGTTCAGACCGATGTAAAAATGAACATGTTTTTAGGCAACGATATTTTTTTTATATATACAGTGTCTATACACAAAAAGCATCCCAGCAGCAGACTTTGAAATGTGCATCTTTCTGTGTGCTCTCCGCTCTCTTCAATACAACAATCCATAAGTTGCTGTATCTTTTATAAAGATCTTAAAGATTTACAGTACAGTCCATCCAACTTTTTGCAATATTGCACAATTTTGCTCAATTTGGTCTCCATGTTCTGACTGCATGATACTACAGTAGTGTGTTTTGGCAGTTATTTAATATATTAGGCTTTATAGGGTTTAAGGTTTTGTCCTGATTCACAGGAAGAGGGCTGGTAGAAGTTTCTAAAACGGTCACCTCCAAACCTTTAACTTGGAAAAACGCTGAACTTTTGATGCTCGAGGTTGAGCCGAACGTGTCTTTTCTTAATCGTGGGTTCTGCCATTGTCCGCAGGGGGGCTGATCAGTTTCGACATCTTCCCGGAGGGCTGGGACAAACGCCTCTGTCTGGAAGTCCTGGAGCAGGAAGGACTGGACGCCATCTACTTCTTCGGCAATGAAACTACATTGGTACACAACGTCTATGTATATGCATGTGTGTGTTAATGTGCGTTTATGCCCGTTTATGTTTATGACGGTTTAGGGTGGAAACGACTACGAGATCTTTGAAGACCCTCGGACGATCGGCTTCTCCGTCTGCTCTCCTGAAGACACGGCGCGGCTCTGCAGGGAGATGTTCTTTAAAGCTCCACCCAATGAGGCGTGAAGCGTGTGTTCGCTGCACGGACCCCAGACTGCCCGCGTGCGGCCCCTGCCGGCCCCCGAGAACCAGCGGACCGAGACAGAACCACTGCTGGGCCGCAGACTCAAGGGACCGCATGTAAATATCACTCACAGAGACTCGGCGTGTTCATTTTTTGGAACATTTTAATGGTTTTCCAAATATTCATTTTAAAGATTTACCCTCTTTTTTTATAATAAAAGCTGTTTTGCTGCAGCCGCGTTCACACTGCGACATTTCCGGAGTGACATCTGCGTACGAATCCTCTGAATGAGGCACAGGACTCGCTCAAGAAGATTTTTTTTTTTTTTTACCAAAGTATTAGCTGTTAGTTATCAGTTAGAGGCTTGTTTGTTTACCAGGTGCGCTCCGTGCAAAGGTAGCATTTTTTTGTACAGTGTATCGTAAAATAATGCATTTTAACTGCTTTACTTGAAAATAATTGCCCATCCACTCTTAATATGCCGAAACCAGTCCTTTAACGTTTCGTGTCTCGTCATGTTGGCAATTACAAACATCTCCATCCATATCTTCCATACCTTTTAGCATGCGTTTAGCATTTCTGTCGCGCAGCAGTTGTCGGATATCAGATGTTCAGCCGAAAGCTACATCTCAGCTCCCATTCTTCAACCGTTAGAACTTCTGCTCGCCTTCTTCGAACGGTAAACCCCACCTCCTTTGATTTTGATCGGTCATTTCAATCGTCCGACACTGAAGAGCCCCCTTATAGGTAGAAAAAAATTCTTTCCAGAGCATGCGATCTTTAACAGATCATTACAGCTAGTTCCCAGACAGCGCGTCTGTTGAAGATGTCGGTTTTACATACATGCTAAATCATAAACCCCTTAAAGACCTCTAACAGACGGATGAGGTGTAAATGGAGCCGGATTAGGAGTGACTCCGGATCGGCGGTGTGTGAACGCGACTCAGTGCAGTGGATCTGCTCCACGTTAAGTTTTGTCGTGCTTTTCCGAGATGTTTGCGCTCATTTCTGGGATTGTTTATCCTCTCCTGTGCTCTCGGACTGGACTCCGAGGTGTTTAATGAACGGTCTGGTGTTTGTATCGCGAGACAATATAAGATTGACTGAAACGGGTTTGAAGCCGAGTTAATTAATAGTTGGTTCGTTTGTTGCATCGCTCTCAGAACGGCTTTAGATGTGACTTTTACGTGTTAATCATTCCAGACATCGCTCAAACACTCCCTCCATCCCTGAAAACATGGTGCTGATCCCAGAGATTTCCAGGGCATTGTAAAAAAAAAAATTTTTTTAAACCAGATATCAAGTATTTATAATTCAGAATCCATGTTCTGTTTAATCTCATGCTATGAATGTCGCTTCATGTCTGACGGCATAAATGCACTTTAACTTGAATTGATTCATATCGAAAATTACACTAACGGTGTAAATGGTGCCGGATTAAAGAAACAATGTGACTTTAATTCTATTAAACTCATTTGAGTATCTCTCTGCATTTTCTTTTTCAATTGCACTCAAAAAGAAAGCTTTGTTTAAAAACTGAAGCGGTATTTTCGTGGTTTCTGAGTTCTCCATGATACAAGTCTTTCTGATCTGGACGCTTATGGTGCATGCAAACATTCGATACCTTTATGATCAATAATGTGCTTTGAAGTAAGAGAGCCCACAGACGTGTAGATCGTGAATTAGTTTTATTAGTCCTGCGAGGTTCACGTGGTACAGTGACCTGAGCTCTGAGAAGTGCTGGAAAAAACAGAAGAACGTGCCGCTGATCATGTGACCGGACCTCTGAGCGACACACACACTAAAAACAACACGCTTTAAAGTCGAAAGAAACGGCTTTGCTAGCCGGCTGTTGTTTTTCAGCCGTCTACAAAATGCTACTTTTTTTTTTTTTTTTTTTACCTGAAAAGCTCCCGAGAAAGATCTGGGAGACGAAGTCAGTTTGGCAGTTTATATTTGGGTTTTAAAGTTTCAAGTGCAATATTAGTCCACGACGCTTTCCAGCGTGTAACGGAGAAAACCTGCCCGGACCACGGGCTCATATTCACCCTCAAATCACAACTGAATTATTTTGCATAATGAAAATTAAGCCATTTATTATTTTTTGCGTCGTTTTTGCATTGTGACTCTTAAGAGAACGAAGCATTGCCCCTCCATTCTCAGTGCTTTAAACAAAACCTCGAATTATTATTTTGAGTGATTCTCAAGATTAAAACCAATCGGTGGCCTTATATTCAAATGAACCGTTTGGTGCACTTTCTATATTGTAGTTGTATTGCATGCAATCAATGTCTGTAATGACCTTAAACCTCTCCACAACTTTACCCGTATTCCTCCTCAATAGCAGCAAGGGTATTTTCAGATATAATATGAGGACAATAAGCACGTTGTCCTTAATTTTGATGCACGTATAAAAAGTGAGAAATGCATGAATAAATGGCTGCTAAACGCAGCACAATTAATAAAAGGTTTCCCTTTAGATCCCTTTAGATGATCTGGGCAGGTTTTAGTGAGATCCACCCAACCATCGGTTGAACATTAAAACGAAGAGAAATGAACATAAGAGCCTCGGAAGGGATGCGTTGGGTTCTGACTCGTCGAGCCCGCTTTCCGAAGCCTTCCCACGATGCTTTGCTCTCTCTCTAGGAGCTGATGATCTGACCCGACCAGGTCTCGTGTTTGGTTCCCGCTTTGAGGTGCGTGATGATCACCTCCACGGCCTGGACCTTCACGTTCTTGGGCGGGATCGGGCAGACCTTGTACGTGACCTCGTCTCCCTCCACGGGGACGTACTCTCCTTCGATACTGATGCACACCAACACAGAGTTCAGACATTTTACTGCCATTCCTCCGAGAGAAACTGCACGCTATTTCAAATAAACATCAGGTTAGGCGTGTAGACGTTTCATTTGTATTAAAAAGCAACAGATGTAAACGGGCCAAACCCATTTTTTCCCCCAAAAGATTTAGCAAAAGCATAACAGGATTGTTTAGTAGTCTATTTTTAAAAAATTTACTTATCCAAAAATTGTATAATAATACATTATTATAACTATCATTATAGTATTAACAATATCACTGATAAAAAATAATATTGCATATAAATATTAAATATTATTATTTTTTAAATTATGTAAAAATGTATTTAGTTTTTATTATTATTTCACATTATTATTGTAATTATGTATTAAATTATGTATTGCAATAAAATATAAAATTATTTAATTTTTAAAATCCTTGTAATATTTCATAAATGATTACTTCATACTACTAGTCCTACTAAAATTAACACATTTAAATTATCATTATATTGTTGTTATTATATATATTATATATTATTTATACTTCTTAATATTTCATATTTAATCACTGTTTTATATATATATATATATATATATATATATATATATATATATTATATATTTTATATTTTGTGTATATATATATATATATATATATATATATATATATATGTGTAGAAAATTTTCATTTAGAAATGTGCTGTTCATTAAATTAGACATGAAATATGTTTCATGCAGGAAATTCTCCAGCAATGTTTTTTTTCTACAAATTTGGAAATCACTTTACAGGGAGGTTGATATACTTGATGATGATGATGATTATTATTATTATTATTATTATTATCATGTGTTTCCCCTCCACTGTGACTCTCTGAGGCGTGGACCTGCAGCAGAGCCGATGTCTCGGGTCTGAACTCTGACTCACTCTGAGATGTGCAGGAAGATGTCCTCCCCGCCGTGAGCCGGCCTGATGTGTCCGTGACCCTGCGACCTCGAGAAGTCTTTACACACGCCCTTGAAGACGGGCCCCGCGTTCGCCCGGACGCTCCTGCAGACACACAGAGACGGAGACTTCATCGACCGAAGTTCAGCTCACAGGTTCCCTAGAAACGTTAGTTTTCGGTTCCCGCAACATTCCCCGGGAAGGTTATGTTCGGAGAACGTTTCGGGAACGTTGCGACTGACTTACGCAGAGTACGTGCGCATGCGCTTGGTGGGCAGCGGGCTCGAGAGCTCCCCGGCTCGTTCCCAGACGCGGCTGCCTTCTCGCGGGAACGGGAACGACAGCGACAGCGGCGGGGAGCGCGGAGACGGGTCCGGTTCCGCCATGATCACCGGAAGAAGACCTGTGAGGAGACACTGAAGTCACATCACGTCCCGCGCGGGTTATGAAGGGCGTTAGCGACGTGCAGTTAAACATTTAGTCTTCTCTCTCTCTCTCTCTGTGTGTGTGTGTGTGTGTGTGTTTACATTCGGGACGGTCTGCGCCCGGTTCCTAGCGCACAAAAGCCCGCATTGTCTTGAAAGAGGCCTCGAAGAACTCAAGAAACCGTTCTGAGATCAGACTGAACTGAGCGTCTCACTAAAAGCGCGGCGCAGACTGTTCTGGGAAAAGAAAAACTATAGAAACTTGCTGCTTTTAATGGAAACCTCTCCATCCGGTCGACTTCTGCTGGTGGCCTGTTAAAAGCGCTTCCTAAAACTTACTGCACAAAACCATTTTAATGGTTTTAATGTCTAAAAATTGATGCCCTGTAAGGCTGTGAATGCAGTGGAAACCATTACCATTACTATTTTTTTTCACTTTATTTAATTTTTTTCCAGTAGGGTAGCCTATTTAAATATTTGATAGCATATAGCATTTTTTTTAAGTCTTACATTCTATTTGATTGAAGTTGCACAGAAAACAGTGTTCATTCGGACCTAACAGTACGCTCCGTCAGGTATCAGATGGATAATTTCTCTCTTAGCAAACCAGGGGCGCGCGCAGGTGGATGCGTGACGCCAAATCCGGCCTCGTGACGTCACCGCTGCTGCTGGTTCTGCCATTACGTAATAACTCCAGCATCGCCGCTTATTCAATTCATTTCTCTAAAGGCAGCACAAGTAATACAATACGGCCTGCGTTCGCTAGCCTAGTTTGGGCCAGAAGCGAGCTAATTTCCCAATGACGCACAAAAAAAGGTGTTTTCAATTTGACACGATGGTTTGGACTCGCGGTAAAATTACCAGAACTGGCGCCAAATTCTTAAACGTCACGTTGATGTTGAGGAACGGCGGCTCGAAGCACGCTCTCCTTTCATCCTCCGCTTCCTGAACCTTCTCGACGGAGGACAGGGGCCGCGCTTCAAACCCTCTTCAGTGCACTCACTAGACAGCATCTAACACATACACCGTCTGCAAGAACTCCTGTCTTAGTTTCGCGTCAACAAAAGCTGTGCGACGGGATCAAAACAGTCTCGCCGACATACAGCCCGAACACCACGAGCACAGGAACGCGCCAAGCGCAGAAACTCACAGGCGCTTCCGTCCCGTCGACGAGCCGCACGGATCCGCAGGAGCTCGCGGGATGGAGGAGATCCCCGTCAGCGCGCGCTCACCGGGAGAACCGAACCCAAAGATGACGCACCGGAGCCGTTAAACGAGTCACTCCCAGCAGCAGACGGGCTCGTGTCCCGGGAGGTGACGTAAAGAGCTCATGAAGCGTCATCGGAATCAGAAGAAAATATATAATATATACATCATATTTATGATGCCCCAATAATACTCTTAATTATAACCTTTAGAGAGCAATGTGGGGTAAAACATGACAAATCTTAGCACCATGTTATTTTTTAGGGGCAAAGCAAATTTCCGTAAGCGTTTACTACTATTACTACAGTTATTGTTTTTATTCAGAAACGCATAACTGTCAAAAATATCAACAACTCTAAAAATCGAAATTAAAAAAGCAAAGCAATCTTACACTATACACACCGAGCCAACTAAATATAATGCGAAATAAACGACACCATTTTTTATTTATTCCATTTTTAATGTCGTCGAGAAAACCAAAAACCACACGCGCACACGCCGTCGCACGAAAATATTCAAGTCCGTGTTGGAAAAGAGACGAGCATTTATCGATAAATTAAACTCCTTAGGGAATCGAACGCAACAAATCGTTATAAACGGCTCTTTCGTGAAGCGTCTGTGATTGGCCGCCACCAGCCGCTCGCTGATTGGTCCGCAGAGTCTGAGAAGTCGTCGCAGCGGACCGTTAACTGTTCCACCAAGACAGAAGACCCAGACCCGGTTCGCTCACAGATCCCTGCGGGAGAAAAAAAACGACAGACGTTTGCGACGTTAGCGTGCGCGAATCATCAGCGTGCGATACTTTAAAGACAAACGGTGGGCGGAACCGGCTCCATGGTAACCGTCGCTTCATTTAAGGGTGTGTTAAATCTCACTACGAGCGTGTACGGAGCCTGTTTGTCCTCCGGTTCCGCGGGGGGCGCTGCGGCGGCGCTGGGCCCCTCCTTCTCCGCGCCGGGGCCCGAGGGCGACGTGTCGATGAAGACCTCGTCCACCACCCGGAAGCGGATCTCCTCGCCCTGGTCCATGTAGAGGTCGTGAGCGCCCTCGTCCGTCTCGTACTCCCACACCCACACCTGCTCCGCCTCGTCGCTGCGCCGGCCGTCAAGGAGCAGAGCATGCTGGGTACGTGGCGCCGCTAACGCGCTGGGAGCTAGCTAACGGTGTCGTGCTAATGCCGTTCAGGATACAATTTGGCCGGCTGCTGCAGCGACTCCGGCGGGATTACGATGTCGTCGAACAATCCGAGACTCACTGTGGAACAAAACACGAGAACTCGTTAGCGTTAATTAAACCAACGAAGAAAGTTCTAATGCTCTTAATTTACTGGAATAAAGGCTCGGCGATGAATACCAATATGTGTGTGTGTATATATATGTGTGTGTGTGTGTGTGTTTGCGTATATGTGTGTGTGTGTGTGTATATATGTGTGTGTGTGTGTTTGTATATATGTGTGTGTGTGTGTTTGCGTATATGTGTGTGTGTGTGTGTATATGTGTGTGTGTGTTTGCGTATGTGTGTGTGTATATGTGTGTGTATTATATATGTGTGTGTGTGTATATATGTGTGTGTGTATATATGTGTGTGTGTGTTTGCGTATGTGTGTGTGTATATGTGTGTGTATATATATGTGTGTGTGTGTATATGTGTGTGTGTGTATATGTGTGTGTGTATATGTGTGTGTGTTTGTGTGTGTGTGTGTATATGTGTGTGTGTATATGTGTGTGTGTATATGTGTGTGTGTGTATGTATATATATATATATATATATATATATATATATATATATATATATATATATATATATATATATATATATATATATATATGCACACACACACATAACAACTAGCAGAATTAAAATGTTTTGGAGTATAATTTAGATCTAAAATTGTATCATTCTGTGTGTGTGTGGATTTAATTGAACTAATTGTTTTAACAGCCTGAACTAGGTTCACTTTTAATGAATGACACTGACGGCAGCAGTGAAGAACTCTTAAAGAGGCAGACTCGTGTTCTTCGTCTCTTACCGTGAACACCTTCAGCACTGCAGCCTTTAATCTTCCCCACCAGAATCTCGTCGAGGAACGGGCGGAAGACCACGTACCGGAAGTGCACTGCAGGAGAAGAGAGAGGATGAGGATGAGTCCGAGGCGGCCGCGGGGACGCGTTCAGCGCGGCGCGGCGCGAGCACCTTTAGTGTGAGACGCTCCGTCCCCGGGGAAGATGTACGAGTCCTCCAGCTGAGTGATGTCGTGCAGACAGACGCACAAACCCACGTTAAACACCACCTGCGGACGGACACGGTTCAGACTCACCTCACACACGTGAGTATCGGGTGTGTGTGTGTGTGTGTGTGTGTGTGTGTGTGTGTGTGTGAGATGCTCGCCTTGTTGGCGAGTTTCTTGTTGAGCTCCTCGGCGATCGCGTCGTTCAGGTGTCGGTGGAAACTCCAAGGCGGAATCCGGACCGTGTCCACCATCTCCACCAGAACAAACATCCTCCGGACCGGACCGCCTTCTGTTAGTTGCTCAGTGGATATGTTTCGTATTACCTCTCGGTCCTCCGACGGCTTGTGTGTTTTTTGCGCTCCTGTTTATTCATTTACGCTATTAATAACCACGAATCTTTCACGAGTTGAGCGCACGGCGTGACAACTGCCGCGCACGATCCGCTTCACGACAGTGGCTGGCGCTTTACGGCACTGACGTCAGGCGACGGCGTTTCTGCGGTAAACAGAAACTTTCAAAATAGTTTCACGTCTGTGACTTACCTTTGAATTTTTGGCCTGATGTTGGTTTGTTTCTGTTTGAGGTGTTAATCATAAATGATAAATATCGCATTTTTGTGTTTTAATTTTAATTAGACTAGGCTGCGATTTAGCTTCTGTCATTTTATTTTCATATATTTGTAAAAAAAAAAAATATATGTGTGTATATATATGTATATGTGTTTAGTGGGCTACAAGTTAAACAAAATGGTTAAAATGAGGTTAAATGGGAAAATGCACGAACCGCCTTAAAAGCACTTAAGTTTTATGTTTCTAATGTTTTATTGGTGATGCTTTTAGCTCGTGATGTTTAATCTGTCAGAAACGCTGCTCTTTGTTCAATCAGAAACTCGTTTAGAAGTTCAGATATGAATATAAAGCAGAGAGAAGACACAGAAGTTCCTCAAACAATATTTTGCACGGTCGGAGGAGCATTAACATTAGCTTTCAGAAATAAATCCAATATAAACGCTTTTGTTTGTGTAATGTGTGTGTGTGTGTGCGTACATTTTGAAATTACACATCTATATATTCATATAAAAAATAGAAATGTATTTAATACACACGTTCTCTAATAATGAGAATTATGAGACGTTGGTAGGGTTAAATATCATTTGTGCAAGCAGCTGGTATGTATGTTAAAGCCATGCTGTTAAATTCTAAGTAATTCTTTATTTAAAAACCAAAAACATGAGTCATAATCATATTTAACATTTTCTTTCCCCTTAAAAAACGTAGAACAACACACACACACACACACACTTGTTTTGTTATCTCAGTAAGGACATTGCATAGACTTCCATTGATTTTCTAGCAGGTTACCATGTTTTCCATCCACTAATCCTTGACATACACTTCACAGAAAGTGTGAAGAAACCAACCTTTGGCTGATTTATACGCCTTTGTAACCAGTCAAATGTCCTCACTAGTCTTGATCTTTCACCACACACACACACACACACACATCATCATTAAAGTAGGTTTAATTCCATTAATCGAATCTAAAGTCTGATGGGGAATTATTCCCCAACAAGACTTTAACAAGATCATTTTCTTCCGCCTCTACTATTCGTGGTTGGTGTTTAGGCAACTTTCCATTTAATTTGCTTCTCAAATCACACGTCTTTCACTTTAAAGCTCGTTATGTTGTTTAGAAACTCCAATTCCCGTCATGCCCTTTGTTACGCGCTGATGCTACGTCACCACGCCCCCCGCCGAGTGGACCCTTCTCTCGCCCAATGGCCGCCCGCTCCTCGCCTCTCTCGGCCAATGGCTGCATTGTTGCTATGACATCTTTTATTTTTAGCCTTCCGTCTCACAGCCTCGCGTTCGAAAACATTATTTCGCCAAATCAAATAGAGACGACGCGAAGCCAGCGCGCACCTGCCTCGGGAATGAACGCCTCCGGGGCTCGTACAAAACAGATAGGCGTGTTTTTAACTTTGCGGACTGTACGGTCGCTGAGACACACTGCAGTACTAAACATTGCTCAAATCAAAAATCGAGGAATTTTTTTGAGCAAACTTGTCCATCTGGGTGGGTTATTGCGCAAGATCTAATCAGTAAGTAGTTCCGGCTGAAAACGCGTCGTGGCGCAGGGCGGAGCGCCGCGGTATAAATGCGCGAGGTTGTCAAACAGTGAAGTTTCCACGGGCGCGTGCGGGAGCGTGGACACGTCACGCTATGAGTTACACATAAAATTAAACACGATTAAGAAAAACAAGTGCTTTTCTCTGCGAAGGGCTTTTTCGGCGCCACAAGCACGAACGCTTCTGAGCGATTAACGGATATAAAGCACGGGACAGACACGCGAGCTTTGAAACAGTGAGTAGTTGATTTGTTTGTTTAAATTACCAACCGCTTTAGCGGATAATTGTGTTATTGTTAACTAGATTTACGTTGTTTTGTATCTTGTGTCAAGTTGTCGTCCGTTTTAGTTTGCCATAAAGTAACAAATTCGAAGATGCAATAATATAGCGCTAATTGATACTATTTGCATGCAGCGCCGTTGAAGCCGTGGACGAATGCGCGTTTGCACAGATGCCCTTGGCTTTAATGGCGCGCTGAGATGACTGAAACGGGCCAAAGGCTCGCAAAAGCTGATTATTTACGTGCTGTCAGCGTGCGGCAGACCCGCTGGACGTTTATAAGCTCCTTTCACACCCGAGGGTCACCGATGACTTCATGGAACACGCTGTTCCAATACTGTTCCAAAACAGTGCGGCGCGAATTATAATGTCAGGCTTTTGAGTGAAACCTCTCTGGTTCTTCTCGAAGTCGCTTTCTTCAAAGGACGAAGTTTCTTTGAGGGAACCCCCAGCACGAACAACAACTTCTAGCATCTGCTTTAGTCGTTTCAGTTGTCACGCAGCACCGTCGTCGTTGTGTTTGGTTCAGTTGTTCAGTACGAGTTCAGGGTTTTGAGCTGTTTCGTTTCCATGAAGCAGATGTGGTTTCGTTCAGGGCTATAACGTCGATCTGTAAACAAACAACCAGGGTGGCGTGTGATCGATTGGCAACAGAATAAACACTGCTTTGTGTCTGTCGCAGAGATGTTTCGTGTTCTGGCATTTGATCAAACTCTGACATTGAGTGACATTGAATGCATGATGTGACTTTTTAAAGATCACTCAACGAGTCGTGTAGCCTTTCTTTAACCACGTAGCAGTATTTAATAATCGCGCATTAAATGACATCGTGTAATCACATATAGAGATTCTGTTTTGGGTTTATTACTGGATATTATTCACGCGTTGTAAATAAGATGATTGCACGAGGAAAATGCCAGATGACTTAACATCTGTGTCCATGCATCTAAACCGCGTTTTAAATTTCTAAATGGCTGCATGATTAAATATCATCGCTGATATTGGTGATTTATCGGAACGGCTGTGTGGGAGCGCGATATCTAACGCGTTTAAATCGCAATCCGTGTTAGGACTGTCCTCGTATGTGCTGCAACTCGCCGCCTCTATTAGAAATATAACGAGGGCGGTGCGTTTATAAAACGGGTTTTAACTCGGCTTATCAGTGTTTTGAAAATGCGGAGGCGTCACATCAACATTCACACGCGTGCTGATGACGTCAAAGGCGGCGGCGTGGTGCATGCCGGGAGGTGTAGTTTTTCACTCCTGTTGTCAACAGCACCATTTTATCCACTGTTTTGAAGGGTTTCCCCTCGGATGGTTTAAACCTCGAAATGCACAGATATGATCCGTGGCTAAATTAGGTAGAATATATTACATCTAGTGTAGGTGATGGTTAAAGATGTTAGACTATTCACTGGGTTAGTGTAACGGAGTATATATCCTTTTAGCATTGTGGGCCGGTGTGAGTGGACCAAGCGCATTTGGTGGTAAATTTCCCTCTCTTAGCACGTGTAATCCTAAGTGCTTAGCCAGAGGGACAGAAGAGGGATTTCACAAAGATAATCATGGATTGGTACCTTGGCCTCAGCATCTGCTGAAACTAACAAACATGCACGCTGACAGCTGATGAATTAAGCATTAATATTCTGTTTAACTCGTCTGTCTTTGTCTTTCTAGAGGCTTTGGGGAAACTGGATCCCGGAGAGTTGCTGTCTTCATACGTCAGTGCTTCAGGGTGAAGATTTTTAAAAATCAGCTGGTCTCTGACAATCGCTTTTAAGCAATTTCCGAGCGACAATTCAAAATCGGAGGCCCTTGCTTTTAAACTGATGCTTAAGACTAAGACTAAAGACTTTCACCTTGATGTTCGCAAGAGATGTTAGGACTGTTGTAAGTCTAACCGAAGGAGCTTTCAAGACATAATCAAACTCATCATGCATCTGGAGGTGAAGGTTGCGTTGAACTTCATCGTGTCCTACTTGTACAACAAGCTCCCGCGCCGTAGGGCGGATCTGTTCGGTGAGGAGTTGGAGCGTATCCTAGTGTCCCGCTTCGAAGGGCACTGGTACCCTGAGGCTCCTTTACGTGGTTCTGCCTTCCGCTGCCTCCATCTGGGAGCTCCCAGGGACCCTGTGGTGGAGCTGGCAGCCAGGAGAAGCGGTCTGGACACCGAAGAGGTCCGTGCCAATGTTCCCCCCGAGCTCAGCATTTGGATCGACCCCTACGAAGTGTCTTACCAGATCGGGGAGAAGGGTGCCGTGAAAGTCCTGTACACGGAGGATCCACCAGGTTTAGGCGCAGACGCCGAAAGGTCAGATGTTTCCCTCAAAGGAGACGTGGAGTTTGAGGACGTCAAGAGTCTGGGCTTTAACCCAGAGGCTCAGGTGTTCATACCGATCGGTGGCCAGGTGTCGCCAGTCATGCTACCCTCACTCTCCAGTTCGCCAACTCCTCTTTCTACCTCATCTTGCCCGGTACTCTTCGGTTATGCCACTCCCAGCACTCCCACCAATCCCAGTGCTCATTCCTCCAATACATCCACCCCCTCGCCTCCAAGCGCCGGTCTCTTGTACTCCACTCCGAACCCCCGGCCCGCCCCTCAGCCGATCACCTTCACCACAGCCAGCTTTGCCGCCACCAAATTTGGCTCCACCAAGATGAAGAAGTGTGGCAACCCCGGAGTTGCTTCCGGTTCTGGCGGCGCCCCGGCTCCGCAACAGAGGATGATCACGCGCTCCCCCAGCACCATCTCCCCACCAGGCCTGATCAAGCACAAAGCCCTCTCCCTCTCCATGCACTCTCTAGCTGGACCCATCCCAAGCCAACTGTCTCCTAATGCCAAAGAGTTTGTGTTTCCCGCTTCCCAGAGGCCCCTCTACTTTGACGCAGAAGGTCCGCCAATGGCGCCATTCCAGGCTCCACACCCACACACCTCCTTCGATCCGTTCTCCAGTCCACAACCAGGTCAGGCTGTGGGAATCATTGGAGGCAACAGTGGAATTTCCTTCATGGATAAACCTCCGTTCGTGGAAGGACTTGGATACAACCTGCAGTATTCTGGCCAGGCCTTCCAACCTGTGGTGTTGGCCAACTAAAGTCTCAGAGTTGAAGACATCCCAATGCTGAAACATTTTCCTTGAGGACATTTTTCCTCCCTCCATTAATCACTGTTATCACACCATGATAAATCGAGAGTATTATGACTACTAATAGAGTATTAATTGTGATTATTTTTCCGTTCATTTGTTTCTCGTTTCATGATGTATATTTTTTTATGAATTGACTATCTCTTGGAGTAACCAGCCTCCTGTTGCACAGGTGTTTTGTTTGTCGTTTTCAGTGATGAGTCACTTTATCGCCCCGATGTTTGTCTCCTCCGTAATCTTTAGTTAATGCTACTTTTTAAAATTGATTCTGGGGAAAAAAAGCTAATATTCTTAGAGAAGGTTGTAGATGCCTAAAAGGGATTTTTGGGATAGTGTTGATGTTCAGAAACGCGACGCTCTGGAGATTACAGCCACGTTAACAATTTAGACGCACCTCAGTTGTCATAACTGAGGATTAATGGTAATGTTATGACCTGTTCTCTGAACCGACATGGGTCTCTTGAGCTGATGATTAAGAGGCAGCTCATGTCTGGTGTTTTGGATTAGCTTTAGGATTCTCTCCTTTTGAGTTTGAACACACTGAGCCAAATCCTGATAAAACCAGCCAGAGATTATACCCGTTTCTAATGAGTCCGATTGGGAATCGATGTTGTATATTTTCATTCCGGCAGATCTAGTAATTCAGACATCGGCGGCGAGCGGACCGAATGACTGATTGTGTTCCTGGTCAGAAGTGCTTGAAGGTACTGGTTGGAGGTTTTGATTAGTCTCTTTGAAGGTACGGGAGGTCACCGGCACGGAGATGCACAGATTAGCTTTCTGTCACAGAGGCCCACGTTGAATTTAATGCTTCATTCTTACCTTCCAGAGGTTGTAAATGGTGGTTTGCAAGAGATGCTACAGTGAAAATTGCACTTTGTTTTCTCCGCTCTAGGACTCTGAATGTTACCTCATATATTCCGACTGCAGTGGCTGTGTTTTGTGAAGCGTTTGATTGCGCTGGGATGGAGGCTGGCGTTCTAGTATCTTCTCGAAGGTAGGAGCCAATGCTGGCTTCTGTTATGACATCACTTCCCCCTCAGCGTACCGCCCCATCCAGCTGCGCTGCACTTTACGCACGGGGCCTATGGAAACTCCCGTAATGCCTCACAATAAACAATAAACACTATATGCTAGATGCTAAAGGTCCTTTACTCGCCCTTTAATGGCCAATTATGACTGAACTATTGCTTGGTAATGTAGTTTAAAGATTGTATTAAAAAAAAACGAAGAACTTTCTAACATGTTTGGGTGAGACTGTACTTCTTGTGACGTCCTTCCTCGACATTTGAATTGTGAACGTCAGCTTCATGAATATTCGGTTGTTTCCATTGGTTTCATTTGGGGTGGGCGGGGTTTAGATTTCTCTATAAATGCTATGACTGGGTGTATTTTTACATTCGTTTGTAATTTATTTACAATTTTTCTATATTTTTTCGTGTGTGTTTTTTCAAAAGAGTTCTCTACAGCATTTATAAAGCAAATTAAGAGATATATACGACGACACGAATATGTATATATTTCTTATGTTCAAGACCTTTGTTTAGTTTCTTACGTGCTGAAGTTATTTTTTCAGAAATAACTATATGAATATAAATATATATGCAAGATGAAATGACTAATAAAATGTGTTTAACAAAGTGCTGAATGTGTATTGTACCTTCTACTGGAGTCATTTCAATTTAGCATTAGTAGTTTTTGCTTTGATGCTCTTGAAGATGTCCTTTTTATATAGTTTGACAAACTTTTCCACATCCCAAAGCATGGTGTATAAACCTCGTATCATCCTTAATGTTCAACCCCCAAATATCTTCAGAGTATCAGTATTATTGACCCTTAAATGCACACCAATGCAAAGATCCTTTAGTTATTTTGTCTATCTATCCTGTCTTTTGGGAATCGGTCTAAAACGTCTCACTTTGGAAATTGTGATGTTGAAATGTGATACGAAGCAAAAGAACACCTTGTTTTATCAACAAGGTTAATAAAAGTCTTTCAGGTTTGTAACGCAATTCCAGCTCTTTGTTTCTTTTGAATTCAATGTGATTTTTAACTTCAACCGTTTTGACACCAGACAGATTTTGCTTTATTATCCAATAAGATCTCAAGATCAAAGTATAGCCTTTTTTTATTATTATTTTGAATCTCAGCAGGTCCTTTTTGTTTTTCAACTCTAACCTAAAGCGGTCAATCTGAGCTGAGGTTATAGCCGTGTTCTCACGCAGCTGAATAAACCCCAGCGGCTGGGAATTAATCTCCGGGTCACGACCTTAGTACACAGATAAGCTGTTTATATAAGCTAATAAGTTTTTAAGTCATTGTATTTCTATTGGAAACAAAGCAAGTTTAAATCTGCCTTTATATGATCTTGTTTGCCCCTCTTTTTTGGTAATTTTAAAATGTGTACATAATCTTCATAAGAACGCACCTGTCAGGTCTACTTGAAGTTTATATAGATTTAGTGTTAGGATCAAATAGATTTCCTTTTATACCTGCCACAATTGATTCTGTAGAAGAAATACAACTTTAATTGTGTGTATACACACACACACACACACACACACACACACACGCCATTCAGTGCTTGTCTAACACAAATTATTTCCTTTTTCTACTTTTAATGAAAAAACGGATGTCTTTATGGTATCATTACGGACAAATTAGACAATGTGCAGAAAAAATAAATCATAACTGGAAAAATCTTTTTTGCGTCATTAGAGAAATTGTCATTGAAACATTTGAAACTGAGATAATGTTTTACCTATGCATGCCTAAAAATAAAATATGTTTGTATATGTGTATATGTATGTGTGTGTATATATATGTATATGTATATATATATATATATATATATATGTATATATATCAATTTCTTAATGTTTGAGGTATTAAGCAATAACCTAATTTTTTTTTTTTTTTTTGGAGAAAATATTTCATAGAGTAACAAAACTGAAAAGTAGCATAATTATCCGTTGGACTTTTTTTTTTTGCCAAATACACTTGTTGGCTTAAATGCTAAGAGCACGTGAAACCATCATTAAAAGACCTTTAAATAATCAGTGAGATATCCGTAATCAATTCAGTTTCGTATTTTGATATTGTGGTAACAGAGTTGACTTTCTACAAGATCGTCTCGGTGTAAGAGGTTTTTAGATGCAAGTAGTTTCAACACAACACAGACACTTCAGTGCTTCCGACCTGATCAATAAGTGACATCATTTCCTGTAACCGTATTCTGAGAGAATTCCATCAATTTAAAACGAAAATTTGATTTGGTAACGGAGTTGAAAAAAGTTTAAATAATTTAACGTTGTCGAATTAAGAAATTGACTTTTTAGGGCTTTTATAAATAAAAGGAATAAAATATTGCCAAAAGAAAATTAGCATGACATATTTTACATGATGACGAAAATACACAGATTAGTTACTTTTTAAATAAATGTATTGTCTTGCAATGTATTACAGTTAGTAACCGATTACTAAAAATATATGTTAATAAGTCTTTGAAACATACGGGTCATTTTCAGGTTGCGTGTGTTTTCTGTGTGATTTGACTCTTTCTCTTCACACACATTCAGATCGGTGTGCGTCTCTGAAACAGATGTTATGTAACGACACTCGATCGCGAGGATGATTGTTACGTAACCTCAGACTGAGGATAACAATGAACCGACACAATGGAGGTAAACACACACACACACACACACACACACACACACACACACACACACACACACACACACACACACGCGCGCGCACACACATCCAGAGGACGCCGTACAGACAAAAGTGCATTAAAGCAGATGCATATGTTCAGTGCTGTTCAGGTGTGCAGCGTCTCTGGTCGCTGATCGTCTCCGTGACGTCATCAGCGGCAGCCAATCACAGCACAGATCCGTCACAACCTCAGCAAGGTCAAATCACTGATATCTGACTTTATTAATACGCAAGATACAGGATACAGTCACGACATACCGCGTTACACCGAAGGAGAACGACTTCATAAAAAAACAGGACTCTTCAAAAAACATGTTTGTCCGTATATTGAAAGTCACGCGTTTTATTAAAGACAAAAGAAATGCTACATTTTCGTTTTCCAACGCGGAACTCGAACGTCTGGAGTTTATATGACAGATTAATAATTAAAAAAAACAAACAAAAGGCCAACGTCTCGAATCGGGTTGAATCACAAAATGGCCCTATAAAAACAAACTTCATCCTTCATCTGGAGCACAGTGATCGACGTCAAAGTCTCGTTTGGTTCGTAGAAAGAAATCATACAGGAGTAGAAAGTTTAACAACAAAACCAAATTAAAAAAAAATTACATATTTATACGTGGAAGAGAAGGACACGCCCACTGCACAATGTCACCATGACAACAGCATGCACTAACAACTCATCAATTTACAAGAGATTCGCCTGTAAGTGCTAGAAACCCGTTTTACAGAAACAATCCTGATGACGTATGACACGAGATCGTAAAATGCAAAAATTAAAACTATGCGTATATATATATATATGTACATATATGTCTGTGTGTGTGTGTGTGTGTAACATTTATTATAAAAAAAACTATAAAGAGAGAAAATGAGAAAAAGAAATATATAAAAAAAGTTAAATTTATTTAAAACGGCAATTAGACTACTAAAATCCATAAACACTGGAAGCACATTATTATTTTCCACCATTTAAAAAAAGAAAACTAAATTTGAAAACCCATGAAAAACAACAACAATACTCTAGCGATGCTAAAGCTGCTTCTACTAGAGGACTCAAACAAATCATGCTCACGCCACAATGCTTTTACCAATGCAAAAATGTATCTAAAAATGCATTATTATTACTTTAATAATTCGTTAAAAATGCGATAATGAATGCATCATTGGTAAGAACAAAAAAAAAAACATTTACGGAGAAATTTGTTACCCTTTTCTTTTAAGTAATGCTGAGCTGCCCGACTAAAAAATTTGTTTAAAATTATTAAAGAAAAATAAGACGCTCGTTAGAAATCTCTAATCTGAGGTAAAGATGAATCGCACATTATTGCCTGGATTAAACCCTGAAAACAAACCAGTCGTTAGACTCGCCTTAAATGAATCGTCCAGTTGACTGCCGTGAAGATGCGTTTGAACGTGTGTTAAAAATCTGCACGATAGAAATATATCGCTTTTTACACGGTAAGGTCATCCCGGAAGAACAGCGACACTAGTGGACGGACACAAGCGTGTATTTACAGACGCGCCTTTCTTCCGAATCTTCGCGAACCGCCACTCTCCGATCCGCGCCTACCCTAGAAGTGCTCTCGATGTCGCAGAGCGAAGAAAACGCCTGCTTCGTGTCGAGGGTCATGCGCTTGTTTTATACAAAAAAAACTCGAACACAGACAAAGTGCAAAAAAAAGGACGAAACGGGTTAAAAAGTAGCCGAAAACAGTCAAAAAGTCGCGTTTTTCGCGACGAAACGCTCTCGGGGTGAACGCTAACCCGCCGTCCGCCCACGATTTTTCCAGTCGGCCGCATTATCTCGTCTTCATACTGAATGAACCTCTAAAAACTCGCTGCTCGGGTCGCGTGGGGGTCGTGGAGAGGGCAGGATGAGGTATGAGGAGGTCAGAGGTCAAAGGTTATGCTGTGTTGTCGTGTGTTTTGCGTCGTCCAGACCCTTAAAACGTCCTCCTGAATAAACACGCGCTCGCGTCGCTCTCGTCCGCTTCCCCCCGCGCGGCGCCGCATTACCCACAATCCCCGGCCGTGTAACTGCGGTGTGAATTATAAGGGAGACTGATGCGTGTCGGGGCGAAGCGCGTCCCTCACAGCGAGCCGTATTTGGCTTCGTACAGCGACATGATCTTCTTGCAGCGGCCGCAGTCTTTGCGCAGCTCGGCCACTTCCTGTCGCAGCGCGGCGTTTTCCCGCTCCAGGAAGGAGGCGCGCACGGCGATCTGGTTCTCTTTCAGGCGCCGGGCGTCGCGAGAGCGCTTCGCCGCCACGTTGTTCTTCTTCCTCCGCGACCAGTACTTCTCATCCTGCGGAAATAACATCTCGTTACCGATTTAATTCGTAACATCAGCAAAAACACACCATCATCAGAGTCCTGTATTATGAGACACTAGCTATCACACGTTAAATCCTGTCCTTTTTCCAGCAGCCGTGGTTCCCAAAGTATTTATTTTTTCAGTCTTTGGTAAACTGTTCCTCATTTCCTCATTTATGTCCTATAGTGAACCATAAGTCAAATCAAAAAGGTAATATGATTCATATTAGCACCAAATGGCTAGTGTAGTATTATCCCATCAATTTGTGACATTAAACGTGACGTTAAAGTGATTATCTAAATTTTTTACTGAAAAACTCACATAACGTACACACCATGGATTGCGAAAACCTGCTGTTGGACCAATCAGAAGTTAAGAAACAATAGTACAGTACGCTAATGCTAAATAACAGCACGCTAGCTTGTATCTCAAATGCATCGAGATATATTCCCTGGACGGCTAGCGCGCGTTCAAGCGCGTCACGAGGTTTGCAGACCTTCACCGCTTCCGGTCTCACCTTGGCATCTTCAGGAACGAACACTTTCTTGGCCTTTTTGATCATGGGCTGCGGTTTGAGCTCGTCCTCAGAGAAGCGGTGCTTCCGCGGGTTGAAGAGCTCTCCTCCGGGGACGCTGGACAGGACCAGATCCGTGGGGTCCGGCTGGAAGGACACGGTCACCTCGATCTCCTCGGGGCTGACGGGAGCGGGACTCGTGCGCTCGGGGGCCACTTTGGGCTCTGGAGGATAAAAACGGAGCGATGTATAATAAAACCGAAGCGAGCAGAGAAACAACGGCCGTGAGGAACGTTCAGCCAGCAGCTCGCAGCAACTACCAAGCTCGTGTTTCTCTGCTGGTTTAGCTGAATGGGCGAAATGTTTTTTTAATCTGAAGTGCGCTTTCCGTCAGCTTGTTTGTTTATTAATTCGTCGAGTGCAACTATTCCTCACTTCTGGACAAATTTAAGACTTAAATTTCGATCTGAGACGCATCCCGTTCTGTTCCTTTTCCATGCAAAATGAAAACAAAGGTGACGAAAAGCTCCACAATTTTATTACCGGTGCACGGTGTTAACCTCATTTTAACGATATTATCCCTGCACACCAGTGTGCACACTATCCGCCCTAATAGGATTTAAACGTACTAACACCGCGCAGAATTTAAGACGAATGGCATGCCCGTGAGGACAAGGCTACGTTTCTGACCGTGAGCTAGCATGTCTACGGTTTGGCTTTAAACCCTCACACCATCAGAAACCAACAGCAGCATTCGTAAAGCTACTCTAAAGTCGTTCAAACATGCTACGCTGTTTAGAGGGCCGGTGTCGCGCAATACCTGGTTTGGCCAGAGCGAGCGGCTCGTCCTCAGGCTCGTCCTCGTCCTCGGGCATCTGCGGGACGGCCGCCGGCTCATCGGACGAGTCCTGCGTCTCTCCGTCTCGCTCCTCCACCTCGGGACACTTGCCCGGCTCCTCCTCCTCCTCCTCCAGCGTGATGGGGATCTCGTTCTCCAGCAGGAACTCGTCCAGGTCCATGTACTCCAGGTGGAAGGTCTCGCCGTCATACGGGATGGTCTTGTCCCAGATGGCGGGGGTGAGAGAGGCCGAGACGCCCCCCGTGCCGCCCGACCCGCCGCCGGCGGACGCCCCATCGCCGATCGAACCCTGTTTCTCCTTCTCGATGTCTGTGCGAGAACAAACCACACTTCGGTCAAACGCCAAAGACACGTCCTTCATGAATAAAACCAAAGCGATGCATTAAAAGTGTTGGTGTTTACATAGCATGCGTGCAAAATGGAACAGATAATTATAAATGCGTCGTTGTCACAATGCAACGAATCAATAAATAGACTCTTGATTTTGATGCGAACATCAGGTTTTGTGAAAAGCGGACCTTTGGACTTCCAACTTTACAGTAAAAAGCATTAGTCTGATATCAGTAACCAGCCACATTAGTTATCAGTCTAAAGGTCAGAAAGGACACTAACGAGATGACTAAATGTTTAACAGGTGCCCTGATGTGGGTCTTTATCAAACACGGTTTTGCTGTGTTTTTTTGGCAAGTTTTAGCACCATGGTTAGTGTGGTTTGTATGGTTAGTTCTATTTGGTTAATTTGCATAATTGTTACCATGGCAAAACCACAAAACAGACACGTCACATCCACAAAATGTGAACAACAGCCAAAAGACTGTCGTAAACCCCAGCATGCAAGAACACAACGATCAAATCTACAGATCCCGAGAAAAACACTAACGTTAGGTCAAAATGTATTACATTGACGGTAAACACAACAATGGTGCTGACTGGTGTACAAAGGTTCCTCAACAAAAAAACAACGTGGCACTTCCTCACGGTATATGCTCAAATGAAAAAAGCCACTATGTGGTACTTTATCATCTCTGATAAGATAATTTGACACGTTGTTTTTAGCATGTTAGCCATTCGGCGTGTGTTAGCACTAAACACAATTTATTGAACGCCAAGTCGTCGCCCGGAGCGTTTTATCGCGATATCATCGAAAACTGGCATTTAAAACACGAGACTATCTATATTTTCGCAGCTCGACGTCGAGGGTGAAGCGGCACGTTTCTGAGGGAACTTTCTGTTCTTTTGAGCGACCAATCAGCGCGCGGCAGCGGAGGTGAAGCCGAGCGCGCGACCACGGACACGGTTTCCACGGTATTCGCTTTTTGGCAGGTTAACGGCTCTCACCGTCGTCCTGGTCCTCCAGTATGTTTGGCGGGGGGATATTCATAATCTTCTTCAAAACAAAAGCGGACGACTTCTGCGCACCCGCGGGCACCGTCACCGACGCCTGTCCGGGCATCGTTATTCTCCGCGCTGTTATCTGGGAAAAACGCTGAAAAGTCGCTCGCGTCCGTTAAATCCTGTCGTTTCTGTTTGAGGAAATACAGCCAAAACAACACCGTACGGCGATCCACTCCTGCTTACTGCGCTGGGCGCTCACATATTCATGAAGAGCGCAGGACTCAGAGCGCTGATTGGTTACCTCATGAATATTTAAACAGGCGGGGCGTGTACTGGTAGAGTTCTTAAAGAGCCCGTGACTGATTCTCGCTCTGTGATTGGTCAACGGTTAATCCGCTTCTTCCAGTTCTACAACAATGAGCGGATTGAGGCGAACGATCCTCTTTGTCCCGTAAACATAAGACCCGAAACATGTTAAATACACTAAACATTTGGCTTCACTGTTAATGCATCCGAAAACGGCAAATGATATTAAATTGTTTTCTGCATTCAAACATATCCCGGGACCACGTAATACCCACGAAGCACGTTTAAGTCAGCGTCTTGGCGCTTTAAATTGTATCTATCAACGACGAGAAGCGCGTTAATGTACTAGTGGAGTTGTAATTTTCCACCCCAGAGTTGAGTTCATGCCTTCACACGTGAATCTAGCACGCGCGTACACTGGGTGGGCGGGGCTTCTGCACGTGCCGAGTACAGCTGCTGCCCGACTGGTAAGACATTGCGTGTATTTATCATCACTGCAATGGTGTTTACTGTCGCGTTTGGTCTTGTGTTTCCTGTCTGAATCAGATGCTTAAAATAACAGACTGACTTTTTTATACTCCCAAGTCCTTGGAAACAGAGTCAAACGGCCCTTTTGTCGCTTTGGAGCAACCCAGTCCCATTATACACATATAAGACAGAACCATTCTCTTGTGTGTGTTTGGCAGAAGCACTAGTCATAGGAGTCTGAAAAGACGCAGCGGACATAACCCCGAAGTGCACTGATCTTGAGAAGGTGTGATCAGAACTGTTTCACAGAGATTGCAGGGCAAACACAGATTCAAATCAACAGCCAAATCAAAATAGTTTCCACTGATAAACACGATTGCGATGCGGTGAGATTGAAAGATATTGCGCTTCGTGCCCAAAGATGCTCGCATGGGATGCCGACGCAGCATTATTTAGTCTGAAACGTCGCTTTTTTGAAAAACGTTTTGAAATATTCATATTTAATCGAGAAGTAACTGAGAAACAGTCGAATCTGCTCTTTCTGTTCTGCTCAAGATCATCGACGTTAATGATAGATTTCACTGTTTACATTTTCCCAACATGGCTGCCAGTATATTACCGTATTATGGACTTACAGTAGTGTACTGTAGCAGTATAGGTAGAGTATTTTTTGTACAGTATTTTGTAATTTTGAATTTTGCTTTAGTGAATAAAAAGACAATCCAAACATATTTTTAGGGCTGTATCCGACTAACAATCTTTTATTTTATTATTAAATGTAGTCTTTACAGATTAGAAAGACGTGTTACTCGTATCTGTTTGACCAAAAATGAGCAGCAAGTTCTGTCTCTTCACGCTCCACACTCTTCAACAGCACACATATCTCTAGGTTAACATTAGATTGAGCGGCCGTGGAAAGTGGCTAATACTCACATATTTCAATTGATAAGTCATATTTGAGGTCGATGGATGATAATTGAGTGACTAGTATTTCTAACGATGTGTTGTTAGTCGCAGACTTCGGCATTTTTGTTTTTTATTTTTCAAAAATATTAAAACATTTCAAACATTTTCGTAGCCTAAAGCATTTTAAGTTTGCAAGAACATAAATGAAACAAACGCATGCATCTTGAGGGCTGGGCTGGCAATCAACAACTTCATCTCAACCTATTTATCTAAAGACTTTTGCAAAAGTGCCTCACAACTAACTGTAGGGCCTTTTTGTGCCGTGATCAAATCAAAAGAATGAAACGACGAAATGAAAAACGCGCAAAAATAATATTCCAGGATTTCGCGTGAACATAAATGTTAGGGCTCAGTGAGATTCTTCGACTTTGTCACTTCGCGAAACGTTATTACTATTGAATGTGATGCGATTTTACGTTCCCTTCCTCTCTGGAGTGTTAAAGCTGTTAGTGCTCATATAAGACCTGTATAAACACCGCTCAGATGTTCACACAAAGAAAGAAGGCGGAGCTATTATTCTCGCTAGTGTCGCACTACGGGCGCGCCATGTTCCGAGACGCCGTGTTTCTTATGAAAGTCAAGTTCTTTGTGCTTCCAAAAGAGGACATAGCTAGAAATCAGCGTTTAAGGTGTGTTTAAGAGAACCGATTCCCACAGAGCAGAGACTGTTACTCCGACCTCGCAAGGACAGTCTGGCTCTTCTGACTCACAACCTGAAAAGGATGACTATTTAAACAGGATGTTTGAGCGGCGTAGTACTTGTTGTTTGTCCTGGTGTTATGTTTAGAAGGTGTGATGCAGTACCACGTCATTATAATCAGTAATTATGCCGATACAAATGCTTTGTTGACGAGGGGGTTTATTGTTTTTGCATCATCATCCCGGGACACGACGTCACATGAGGTAAGGGACACTTTATTACGTGCTCACGGACGCACTGGATGACTGGCCAATCAGAGCACACCTCACTTTTTTAGAGCTGTGTACAAAACCGACCCGTTTCAGGAAGGATTTTACGATTTTACATAAAAACTAGTGTCATTTCTATGTGAAATAATTTAGTTCAGGCAGGAATTAAAACATTAAAGGACTCAATTTAAGCTTGTATAAATTAAAGTTTGAATTTGTTCGTATAATTTACTTGGAATTGTCTGTTTGCAACTATTCTTTAAATAAATATCAAATTTATGATCCCGCTTTTCCCATCATGCACTAGGGCACGAATAATCAAATTGTTTCACAGTTTTTGAGTCGTGTTCACGTTGTTTTACGGTTGCTTTAGGTGTTAAGTTGAGTTAGGGTGACTATAAGAGACATTTTCCTGGCCAGGATTCCTATATTGCCTAAAATATCTAGGTTTTGGCTCAGAACGTGTTTTGCACATTACGCTTTGAGGTTCTTGAGCACAAAACACAGTGTCAGTGTGGCCAAAACCGAAAGAAAAAGACGTGTTTTCAAACAAAACCCAAGCCACCAAGCAGGCCGGTTAATTAATTGCGTTTCTTGTCAGTCACCACCTATACAGGTGTGTATTATGCAAAAACTGAAGGAATCTTAGCAATGTATTAAACTGCTGGCAATGCTGACCGTCAAGTTTGACCAAACGAACAAGAAACACCCTGTCAGCCAGAGGACACATTTATAATTGTATTCATTTATATTATTTTACCCCATTTGAACCTTTATGCCATTATAAAGCTTTTTTATTTAGGAAGGTCGCTGTAGATTCAATGCAATAAGCTACAAAATATTTCATTTATGTGAATTTACAATGTATTAAATGTATAGAGAGTTTAAATCAAAACTATATATATATATATATATATATATATATATATATATATATATATATATATATAATACTATTGTTAATTGTTTGCTCTTAATACATTAATGAGAATTTATTGCATTCATTGTGTCTGCAATGAGGAAACTACAAAACACTTTAAGTGTATTATTGATTGTTGAGTATTATGCCAAAATTAAATTTAAAAATTAAATTTAAATTAAATTTAGAGAGCCAGATCAGAAAGAAAATGCACTTTTGTAGTTATGCCCTTGACTGAAGCGCTTTCATTTTGAGTAGAAGCCGCTTGGAAACAGTCTGTATTGTTCCAAAGCATTCATTGTATAAAACTTTCGTTTCATTTATCTTGTTCACAAACTGGTTTAAGATGTTTAGAGACTGCTCCCAGTTCAAATGTCAGTCCACCCACTTCTAATAAAGCTGATGAGAAGTTTCAGTTCAGCATCACTGCATTCAGCTGCTGAAGAGAGAGACCGAATCTGCAGCATCTCAGCTCAGGTACATCTCTTCATTTCATTAATATCACTACATTCATTTTCATATAAATACATGTAAATGTCCTAACTTGTGTTGCTCCTGCAATAAACAGCGTAATACAGCGAGAGACTGAAGAGACTGTGTGCAGGATGAGGTTTCTGATCTCTGTGTCGCTGCTGCTGTTGATTCGTGGTGAGTGTTTCAGATTCGGTCGTTTTCGTCAGAAAGGATCTGCAGGTCATTGAAGCGATGGACAGTATTGCATTATTATTCTTCTGAATTAAAGCCTCTCGGAGAGCAGGCTGATATACATTAAGGGTGCAGACCGAGTTAAAGCAGAAATTCATTTACACTGTAAAGACCGAAACTAAAGTTTGAGCAGATTTTTGTAGGAGGTTTTCGGGTTTTCTTATTTTTTTCGTGTTGCATAAAAGTTGGGAAAAAGTCAAAAATCTCAAACTTTTCAATATGATTTTTTCAGTGCTGTAAAATATCAAAAGTTGATAGAACTGAAATGTTTAAGGCAACCAGCTACAGATTTTTGTTGTTGCTTTTAGTACAAACTTTTCATCATAGTAAGATGAATATATATAAATATATATAAAATGAACTCCTTATATATATATATATATATATATATATATATATATATATATATATATATATATATATATATATATAGTTTTGTATTTTATTTCTCAATCGACAGTTGCTCTTATACATTCTTATTCAGAATTGACAGTGAATACTATTTTTATTACTGTTATTAATTATCATTATTATGTTTGTCATTTATTTCACTTTTACTATCCGGCATACAATTACATGAGATGATAACGATAAACATGACATATGTGGAGTTAAGTCCTGACTGAAACTTGTCTAGAGGTGTGTTTGACTTGAAGCGGTGTGTGACAGCAAAGTCTCGCGAGAGCGTTCGACAGCCGATGCTTTAAATGCTCGTTTTGATCGCTCTCGCGATACTTCGATGATAGCTCGCCGCAGCACCGAACGCACTTGAGGTCTCTGCAGGAGAGTAATGGGAGTTACCAGATGGTTAGGTCAGGGCGATTATTGCGATTGCATGATTTAGAAACACCCAGCAGTATGAAAACACCCCCGAATTCAGAAACGCCCACCTCAGTCTCAGCTAACAGAAGAACAGGAGACCTATCTTCTCCTGGTGGACAGAGGAGGAACAGCAGGCTAACTAGAATGACATCTACAGCAATACTTTTAAAGATAAATATGTAATGCTTTCGAAAGGATTTTATATTCAGTTTATTGTATTAAGCATTTACGTTTTAGGCATTATGCAGATTATTTTATTCAAAGCTGCTTTAGTGCTTTGAGAAACGATCAGATCGACACTTTGTTTTAGTGTAAGCACTATCTAGAAAGGTGTCTGATCAATGCACTTCTTGTCACAAGCTTTTGAATTTATAACACTTTGCTGAAGTTTTTATACCAACAGTATTTCTATCGATATGCGACTTTGTGCAATAAATCTTTTCTGCGCTGGAGAAAACTTCTCAGGTGTGCTTCTCAGAAAACGCTCACTAATTAGGGAGAGAGGAGTGCAGATGATACGTTTGCAGTCAGTTTATCCAGCTTTTCAATATCGATGAACCAATGACCGACTTTCTCACATTTTTCTCCACCTCTTTCCTCCAAGTTAAGCATCCGGCTCAGTTTTAAATGGTAAAATGTTAGGTGGATGTTCATAAATAACACACGATGAGAGACGAACCAATATCGATTCGCCGAGACATGTACAAATGCCAATGTTACAAGAACCTTCTTTCGACAATGTTGTTATCTTTTGGCCTCAGGTCCTACAGCCTCCAGCTCTGATCCCTGCAGTAACTACACCACTCTGGATGAATACTGGAGAGACATGCAGACGAACTACTACATGCCTTCGAGTAACGACGCTCTTGTTGAATGGAGGGGCTGGTATCGGCTGTATCTGAGAGGACTCAGCGCTCAGGTGTCCGAGTGGGTGTGTGAGTAACACTCAGTGCACCGTGAAACCGGACTGTTTCTCAATGGTTCTCATCCCGGACCGGCCGATGGAGTGGTGACCCGTGAAGTGCTGGGAACCTGGCAGGGCTCGTCTTCCTCTTGTGGCAGCTACAAATCCAACTCCATTCGAGTCAAAGCTTGTCCCGGAGATTACTACGTCTATGAACTTGTCAAACCCAGCGCGCCGATCCTAGGCCTGTGTACTGCGCAGGTGAACTAAAGTCAATACGAAAAATCAATGCTCTATCAATTAGATCGTTTTATATCTTTAAACAGTCAAGAGCTCACATTTATAACAACTTTATAACAACCTGTGAACAACCTTCTTGGCATTATATTTTTAACAAGGCTACACTGCATAACATCACTGAACTAAATTATACACACAGGCTTATTAATGTTTATTAATATACATCTATTACCAAAAAAAGATACAAAGATGCGTGTCACAAATACTTGAGAAACTGGAGTCGTGCAGCAGTAATAATGTAACAGCAAAATGATCACATTCATTTATCATATTTATATCATATTTACATCACTAATGTTATTGTAACATTTTTAAGTTTAAAACAATAGAACCCCGCCCAAAACACAATACAAATGTAATTGATTTAATAGATATAATGGTAATTTTATTGGAATACTATAATTAAACTAGAAAAAAAATAAAGGTTAAGTCCTATTGGAAAAACGCCCAAAATACGCTACAAAAAGTGGTTTTAATGGAAAAAGCTAAAATTGTTCGTAGCAGTATTTTAATGAGAACTATTAGAATTTCTGCAAAGGTTTATATTGGGATTCTATTCTATTGAGCTGCATAAATTGAACAAGGCCCTTGTCTACAGGGCAGTAAAGTATGGTTGATACTGTGTAAAACTCCCCATGAGTAGTGCTATACTGCCACCTACTGGTGCAGCTGTGTAACTGAGAGAACAACTCATTTGTTAAACTCAGATTAAAAAAAAAGGTTAAAACAAATACATGGCCGCTTAGAATTTCCTTTTGATAGAGAGCATAACCTGCCTGAAGATCTTTACTGTTCGCACTGACTGAGATACATAAGCAAACAAACAGCGGAGAGTACCCTGACAGCACCCTGACTGCACTTCCTTTTCAAAATAGTTAGGAATATTCTTCCATTAACAGACACAGATGACACATAGCAGCATGTGACCAGGGCGCATCCTCAATATATACTCGAGTCGTTTTGGTCAGACCACACACTGCTAAATTACCTTGATTATTTTGTGTTTTTACAATACTCTAAATTTTCTTCATTGTAATTGTATTTAACATTACTTTTGCAAACTCCATGACAGTTGCTTTCCAAACCATCAGCAGTGATCCCTGCTACAACTACAAGTCTCTAGATCGTCCCTGGAGAGCCAACAATGAAAGTGGAGATTACATTTGTGATCTTTATTTCTCCTGGAACGGCTGGTACCGGCTTTTCTACCATGGAATGGACATCCAGCTGTCAGAGACCTGTGTTAGCTCATACAGATGTAACTCTCAGATTACTCTGTGGCTCAACGGTTCTCATCCTCGTATTCAGGATGGAGTGGTGGTCAGACAGGTCTGTGGGACTTCTGGAAGTCAATGCTGTGATTACAAAACAGGACCAATCAGAGTTAAAGCATGTCCAGGAAATTACTATGTCTATGAACTTGTGAGGCCAAACAGTTGGTGTGCGGGATACTGTACAAGTACGTTTTTATTTATTTTTTTATTTTTTTACCGTTTTTGAAGTCATTGCAACTACTTAAAGTGATGTCAGTCAAATCATGAATTATCCTTTTTTCAGATATTAGCACCATTTCTCAGCCAATTTCCACTGTAAGTCCAGCTATAACCACTAGAATTGACAACTCTCTGAGTAAGTTTGTCATTTAACATGTAGCATTTCTAATACACAGTCAAGTATGAATGGTCTAGGAATCTCATGATATTTATGTTTGAGCTGTTCAGGTTTGCACTCAAGAACGTTCTCGTTAAAAATGTCTTGTTTGTTTTGATCTTGTCATCTCTCACTTTTAGATTTTGACCCATGCATGAATTACAGCAGGCTCAATGACTACTGGAGAAACGTCAGGGATGGATATGGATACAATTACGATGACACAGATGTAAACTGGGATGGCTGGTATCGACTCTTTATTAATGGACTCAGTGCGCAGATGAATGAATGGTGTGTGTCTTATGCGACATGTGGAGGTTATAGTGCTCTGTGGCTTGCTGGATCTCATCCTCGAGTAGAAGATGGAGTTGTTACTCGTGACGTTTATGGCTCTCGTAATGAGAAGTGCAGTTATTACAGATCCAGCCCAATCCAAGTCAAAGCTTGTCCTGGGAACTATTTTGTATACAAACTTACCAGACCTTCTCTTTCAATCCCAGCTCCTACATATTGTGCAGGTACAATCATTTTTCCATATTCTATAACTTGTATTTATATGCTTATTGTGCATTCACACCAAGGATGATAACGATAAATTTAAAAATTGTTCTCAGTATTGAACAATAGCAGAGTCCACACTGCAACTGTGCTGATGAAGGCACAGGGAAACGTCTTGGTTATTTATGTCACCCTCGTTCCCTGATGGAGGGGACGGAGACGTTATGTTGTGACGACAGACTGGGGTCTTGTTTGGAGCCCTTATTAGCTCTGATAAGAGAAAACGCAAGTGGTTAACTAATCCTCAAATTCAAATTCAAAATTCAAATTTTATTTGTCACATACACATACATACATGGTACGACATGCAGTGAAATGTTGTTTACAACCGTCCAGCATCAAAAAAGAAAACAGAATTTAAATATATATAAATATAAAATATAAAAGAATATGTATAAAAATATGTATAAAAAGAAGTGTGCAAAGTATAAAGAATAAAGTGTAAATAAAGTGTAGAATATAAAATATAAAGTGTAAAATGTAAAAGTGGCTGTGCAATGTCCAGTGCAAAGTGGCTAGTGCAATTGTCCAAAGTAAGTGGCGAGTATCTGGGAAAGAGGGGTGAACATGGGAATCCCGGTAATTAGGTGCTGGGTGTTCTCTGGTTCAGACTCGAATGGCCGGCGGGAAGAAGCTCCTCCTCATTCTCTCTGTGTTTGCCTTCAGGGAACGAAAGCGCTTTCCTGAACGCAGCAGAGAAAAGAGTCCATTGTTGGGATGGCTGAGGTCTTCCACGATCTTCCTGGCCCTGGTACAGCACCGCTTGTTGTAGATGTGCTGCAGCACAGGGAGCTCAGCTGACCGCACCACCTTCTGAAGGGCTCGCCTGTCCTGCATGGTGCTGTTTCCAAACCAGGAGGTGATGTTTCCTGTCAGGACACTCTTGATGGTGCAGGTGTAAAAGTTCCTGAGCACCTGAGATGGGAGTCTGAAGTCCCTTAAAGCGCCTCAGATGGTATAGACGCTGCCGGGCCTTCTTCACCAGGGTGTTGATGTGACAGGACCAAGACAGGTCCTGCGTGATGTGAACACCCAGGTACCGGTAACTGTCCACTCTCTCCACTGGGGTCCCGTCGATCTTGATGGGATGGTAAGAGCGCACCTGCTTCATGCTGAAGTCCACTATTAACTCCTTTGTTTTGCTGACGTTCAGGAGCAGATTGTTCTCCTGACACCATCTCTCCAGGTTGTTGATCTCCTGAAGGTAGGCCATCTCATCGTTGTTGGAGATCAGGCCCACCACGACAGTGTCGTCAGCAAATTTAATGATGGTGGTGGAGTTTGTAGTGGCCACACAGTCATGTGTGTACAGCGAGTACAGCAGGGGGCTCAGAACACAACCCTGAGGGGCTCCAGTGCTGAGAGTGAGGGAGGATGAGGTGTGTTTTCCCATCCGTGCGGCTTGTGGTCTGTCGGTCAGGAAGTTGGTGATCCAGTGACGCAGGGATGGGCTGAGTCCCAGGACCTCCAACCGAGGTGAGCGTGGAGGGAACTATGGTGTTAAACGCTGAACTATAGTCCACGAACAGCATTTTCACATAGTTCCCTTTCCTAAAATCCAGGTGGCTTGTGGTTGTGTGGAGGAGGTGTGTGATGGCATCCTCCGTAGACCGGTTTTGGCGGTAAGCAAACTGTAGTGGGTCCAGTGTGTCCGGTAGTGATGAGGTGATGAAGTCTCTGACGAGTCTCTCAAGCACTTCATCACTACAGACGTCAGAGCTACAGGGCGGTAATCATTTAGGCAAGATGGTTGAGGTTTCTTCGGCACAGGAACAATGATGGACTCTTTGAAACACGAGGGGACTACAGACTGTTTCAGGGAGAGCTTAAATATCTCAGTGAACACCGGTGCTAGCTGGTCAGCACAGGCTCTCAGAACCCGACCTGTGATGCCGTCAGGTCCTGCGGCCTTCCTGGTGTTCACTCTCCTGAATGCCCTCCTTACGTCGTGCTCTGAAATGGTGAACGCGATTTCCTCTCCGGCTCTCTCGGCGTGCATGCTGTTCATCATGCCGCTAGCGGGATTAGCTGCAGCCTCGAAACGAGCATAAAAGGTGTTTAGCTCGTCTGCCAGAGAAGCATCCGCGCTCTCCACTCTGGAGGTTGGCGTTTTATAGTCCGTGATGTTTCTCAGTCCCTGCCAAAGGCTCCTAGAGTCAGTGTGTTGAAACTGTGACTCAAGTTTCCTCCCGTAGCGCCCCTTTGCCTCCTTTACCGCTCTGCGCACGCTGTACGACGCAGCCTTGTATTCAGACATATCCCCGGTGACAATCCCCGTATTATAGGCTGCGGAGCGGGATCTCAGAGAGTCGCGGATAGTTTTGTCTACCCACGGCTTCTGGTTGGGAAACGTCCTGATGACGGTTTTCTCTACCGTGTCATCCGCTAGTTTCCCGATGAATCCCACCACCGTTTCCGTGAACACGTTGACGTCCTCGGAGCTACACATGAACATGGCCCAGTCTGCGTCATCCAAAGCGTCCTGCAGAGCGGCCACCGAATGGTCAGTCCAGCGTGACACCTCCCTCTGTACCGGGGCTTCCTGTTTCAGCCTCTGTTTGTAAACAGGTACGAGGAAAATGGCGGCATGGTCCGATTTACCAAACGGCGGGCATGATTTTGCCTTGTAGCTGTCTCTGAAGGGTGTGTAGCAGTGATCCAGTGTCCTTTTGCCCCTGGTGGGGCAGGTGATGTGCTGGTGAAAGTTCGGCAGAGCGCGCTTGAGGTTTGCACTGTTAAAATCCCCCAGCACAATGAGTGCGGCGTCCCGGTGCTGTGACTGGTGTGTTGTGAGGTGGTCGTGTAAATCCCATATTGCAGCGTCCGTGTCCGCTTGAGGTGGAATATAAACGGCGCTGACTATGACCGAGCTGAATTCCCGTGGAAGATAGAAAGGGCGACATTTGATGGTCAGAAGTTCCAGGTTTGGTGTGCAGGAGCGTGAGAGAGGAACAACGGACCATCAGACACACTCCACCTCCCCGTGTCTTCCCCGACTCCATTGTTCTGTCCATGCGGTAAACAGAGAAAAACTCAGCCGGTTGTATGGCGTGGTCCGGTACCGCTGGGTTCAGCCATGTCTCGGTGAAGCAGAGGAGGTTGCAGTCCCGAATGTCTCTCTGGAACTTGATCCTTGCCCTGAGGTCATCGAGCTTGTTTTCCAGAGACTGGACGTTGGCTAACAGGACACTAGGTAGGGGAGCGCGGTGTGAGCGTGCCCTCAACCTGTTCCTGACGCCGGCTCGTTTCCCTCGTGGACGCCGGTGCGGGTCGCGTCCTTTTGTCTTCGTCAGGATCTCGCTCGGCCAACATGGGTCCGGGTTTAAAAACGGCGAAAGTTGGGTGCATTGTACACCAATAGATATAAGAGTGGCTCGATCATATTTAGTGATAGCCATCTTATATAAAGAAAACCGCGCAGACTATCCAAAATACTAATAATTAACAGAAAAACAAAAAGTTTTGCCGAAGCGGTCGTGACGGCAGCCGAACTCAACGGCGCCATCTTGATACTGAGCCCCTCCCCATCACACAGGTATAAATAGGCTACAGGTGTAACCAATCATTAGATTTGCTGAGGAGCCGAAACCAAGTCTCAGCTCTCAGCGATGGTTCGAGGTTGTGGGAAGGGGACATAACATCTCCATTCCCTCCATTAGGGAACGAGGGTTACATACGTAAACGAGACGTTACCTGTCTGTCAGTCACTACGAGTTATGTTGTGACGACAGACTGGGGTCTACTGGAAAACTCCACAACCTGAACTAGTTACTACCTGATCACACTGCCACAGTTGGCAAGCAGCGTGTGCCAGACTAAGCCATGCAAAGGTTCTAACCTTCTTATCGCCCCAGAGGGGCAGCACCTGAGCAATACGCTGACCTAGGTGCTCAATGGGGACCAGAGGTGAGTCCAAGACTACTGGAGTAGCCAACCCGCTGTTCCTGAATTTAGAAATTCTAACAGAAGGGATTTCGACCTTCAAAGAGGGTGCTAATCTCTTCTATTTGTTGGCACAAAAATAGGGAGGAACTTCCTGGAAGAACGCTACAGAGACCACATCCTGACACAGGGTGGGTGACTGACCCCAGAGGAGGGCAGTAAGCATACAACTTATCTCTGTGGCAGGTCCTGTCCGAGGCTGGAGAGGAACAACTGACAGCAGAGACAGACAGAGGGAAAAAACCACTCTGCCAAGGGAAGACACGGGTTCACAAGAGGAAACCTTGCCGTGGAAAATACACATATAAGATCTCTCTGGAGAATATATATGGAGCACCTAGCTCAGTACAGGGGATGAGCAGAATTGGGGGAAGCGGTGCCAATACTGGGCCTGGCATCAGACTGCTCCGCCCAGTCTGACTGCCCTACCAGGGTTTGCCATCCGGAGAACTTACTGAAGGAAAAAAAGGCTCAGTGCTCGCCTCCCAGGGTGAGGGGAGAATGGTGCAGCAATTGTGATACCGGCCAGTTCTTCTCATTGATTACCTATTACCCAACAACAAGAAGAAACTGGCTCTACACAAAGACTGTAGTACCTAGTGAAGGTGTTTGGTTTCGCCCCGGCACACAGCTATGCAAATGTCTGCCAGGGAGGAACCATGCACCAACACAAAGGAGGAGGCGAGGGGCCATCCCCGAGGCCGACACTCCGAGTAGAATGCAATCTCACTCCTAGGGGGCGCAGTTCACCTAGTGCCTGGTATACCAGGGTGATGGCATCCACTATCCAGTGGGCCAACTTCTGTTTGGAGACAGCCTTCCCTTTCTGCTAACCCCCATGGCAGACAAAAAGCTGCTTGTAGCTTTTAAAGCTCCGGTTGTGGTCCCCATATATGCGTAGAGCTCTGATGGGACACAGCAACGCCAAGGCTGGATCTGCTTCCTCCGTGGGCAGTTCTTGCAGGATCTTCAATCGAGGACCTGGAACAGTTGTATGACATGTCTGATCACCACCTGATCGCGAAAGGAATGGTAGGAACCATAGGCACATATCCAGGGACAGACAAGAACTTCAGCTTGACTAACTAAAAGAGCTCAAAGGGACCTCTCTGAAGGCCTGAAGGACAACCGAGAGATCCCATGAGGGCACAAGGGGTGTCCTAGGAGGATCCTAAAAGTAAAGACCCTGCAGAGACAGGGAGTCAGAGCCCCAGAAGGGGAGGACTTTTTTACTGCCAGGCTCGACCTTTGAACGTGAACCATAGAAACAGTTTGTGGCAAGGAAGGATGGAGACATGAAAATATGTGTCCTTCAGGTATATTGCTGCAAACCAATCCTGGTGTTGTACGCACGATGCGCTTCTGCGTGAGCATTCTCAACGGAAGCATGTGCTGGACCTTGAGTCATTTCTGAAAGAGTCCTCGCTCTCAGCACGGACTGAGACACAAACAAGACTTTAAATACACCACAATATAACAAGGGGGGCAGGAGTTAATAAGGGAACGGAAAGAGATTGACAGGGCGGATCGGGTGCAGAAGAGTGGAGGACTGAGGCAGAGATTGACGAAATACTGTTCGGATCGCTGACGCCGCCCCTAAGGAGAAGCAATGGGAGACGCACACATTTCAAAATAAGACTTTTTCAGTCCAAACATAGAAACAGTTTGGTACAGTCTGTCGTGAAGTGCTCACTGATGAAGTTTGTGGTCACTCCTGCTTGCGAACGTAATAGACTGCCCAGTGTTACAAGTTTTAGACATTATACTAAATAATGTGAATTTTAGCATTTTAGTGCAATATTTTGTTTCACTATATTTTTATACTCCTGCTTTGTTTTGAATGTTTGTATATGAATTAGCATATGAACAATTGCATATGAATATATTCTATATGCCGCAATACAGAGATAACAGTTTGGAGAATGGATCAGATTTTATAATGGTAAATGTTTAACCATGTCACTACTGATTTTTTAACTAATCCATCATGTTAACAAATTAATAGCACATGTTGTGTATTTCTGTCATGGGTGTGATAAGCAGGAGAGCACACGACTAATATAAATGAAAATAAAGCGTTTTAATCCACATTTAGAGATGAAAATAAACAATATAATTACAGACAGGCAGGCAGGCAGAAAGACAGGACTTAAGTACACAGGGTAAATCACTAAATTAATCACACACAGCTGAAGACGATAGACAATTAACTAAAGGTAGGTTACACTGAACACATGGCACGAGACAGAAACAATAACAAAAGTCCAAAGATGTGACAATTTCACTGAAACTGTAATAGAGTCACTTTAGGAACACATCTAAATGGTTAATTGTAGAGACAGAAACAAAAGATATCATTGATGGTTTGGACACATCATTATCTTTATAGTTTTTGGTGTGAACAGGGCTTTATTGTAAATTATTTGTAAATTGTCTTCAATGTACTGACAATGTTTTAACATTACTTTTGCAAACTCCATGACAGTTGCTTTCCAAAGCATCAGCAGTGATCCCTGCTACAACTACAAGTCTCTGGATCGTCCCTGGAGAGCCAACAATGAAAGTGGAGATAACATTTGTGATATTTATTTCTCCTGGAACGGCTGGTACCGGCTTTTCTACTATGGAATGGACATCCAGCTGTCAGAGACCTGTGTTAGCTCATACAGATGTAACTCTCAGATGAGCCTGTGGCTCAACGGTTCTCATCCTCGGATTCAGGATGGAGTGGTGGTCAGAGAGATCTGTGGGAATTATGGGAGTCAGTGCTGCGAATACAAAACAGGACCAATCAGAGTTAAAGCATGTCCAGGAAATTACTATGTCTATGAACTTGTGAGGCCAAACAATTGGTGTGCGGGATACTGTACAAGTACGGTGCTTTTACCATTTTTGAAGTCATTGCAACTACTTAAAGTGGTTTCAGTCAAATCATGAATTATCCTTTTTTCAGATATTAGCACCATTTCGCAGCCAATTTCCACTGTAAGTCCAGCTATAACCACTAGAATCAACAACACTCTGAGTAAGTTGTTTATAAGTATTTGTAAATGAAAATATTGTTTCAACAAAATTCTCATGATATTTATGCTTGAGCTGTTCAGGTTTGCATTCAAGAATATCCTCATTAAAAATGCCCTGTTTGTTTTGATCTTGTCATCTCTCACTTTTAGATTTTGACCCATGCATGAATTACACCACACTCAATGACTACTGGAGAAACATCAGGTATCGATATGGATACAGTTACGATGACACAGATGTAAACTGGGATGGCTGGTATCGACTCTTTATTAATGGACTCAGTGCGCAGATGCCTGAATGGTGTGTATCTTACTCAACATGTGGAGGTTATAGTGCTCTGTGGCTTGCTGGATCTCATCCTCGACTAGAAGATGGAGTTGTTACTCGTGACGTTAACGGCTCTCATAATGAGCAGTGCAGTTATTACAGATCCAGCCCAATCCAAGTCAAAGCTTGTCCTGGGAACTATTTTGTATACAAACTTACCAGACCTTCTCTTTCAATCCCAGCTCCTACATATTGTGCAGGTACAATCATTTTTCTATTACTTAAATTTAGAATTGAAATTAGAATTTAAAGCAGAAATATAAACAGAAATATAATTTAATAGTGTGGACACTAATATCGCTATCTTTATAGTTTCAGTGAACATGGCTTTATTGTTTTTCACATTATTATTATCTTGAAAAAATTAATCAGTTGTATGTAATATTTTCTTTCTATGTTCTCTATTTTTTTCATTAAAGTACGTTTCACCCCCCCAAGTGTTGACCCATGCTACAACTATAACAGTCTGAATGAGGCTTGGAGAGCAACAAACAATTCTTACAGTGGTAACAATCTTAAGTGTGACAGCTTCCAGGAGGGCTGGTACAGGCTGTTCTACAATGATCAGAGTGCCCAGATGCCAGAATCATGCGTTAATCAATACATGTGTGGCACTTACATGTCAATGTGGCTCAACGGCTCTCATCCGCGGCTGGAAGATGGAGTGGTGACCCGTCAGGTCTGTGGCTCCGGATGGACTGGCTGCTGTACTTACAGATCTCTCCCTATACAAGTCAAAGCCTGTCCAGGAAATTACTATGTTTATGAGTTTGTCAACCCAATATTCTGTGGAGCTTACTGCACAGGTGAGCATTTACTAATGTGTATTTCAGTTATTTACCTTCATTTTATTTAAACATTTTATTGATAAAAATGATTGTTCCTGATATCAGATGTCACAAGGCTTAATGCAGCCTCTTCAACAACAACATCAACACCAGCAACAACAGCATTCATTACTCCAACCACTAGTAAAGTATTCTCTTACTTCATCAACTCTCATGACCATCTTTTTGGACATGCATTATAATTACACAAACTCTCAATATTATTCTGTACATCAATTCATATCACTCGTAATTTCTGTGAAAACCACTGATGTAAAAGATGAATGCCAAGTAGCATACAGTTTAACTTGCTATATTTAGGTTTTGGGTAATGTAGCTAGTTCGACCTAGAATGGATAAGAGCAGCGATAACTAGCAAGCTGCTTATAATACTAAAGCCTTAATGCATTCTTCTTTGTCAAAATACATATGCGTTAGTATAAAAATAAACAATCACCTTAAAATCGTTTAGGTGTTCTGTATTTCAATAGAAGACATATTATTACTCAAACTTGAAAAACCTTTGCAAATAATCAAAAACAAAGATGTATTGATGTACAAAGATGTACAAAGACAGTGGCTGAAGGAGAACACCTTGAAACGATGACACTATAAACAATATTTTAGCAATGGTACCATAGCTGCTTCCTAGTAATAAGTACTGTACGAGTTGCACTAGAGTAATTCTATTGGTCAGGTGGATGGATAATCATTTGAACAACATTGAAATCCAAGAAACAATGTCTAATTCACTAGGGAATAAAATACATTAAGGGATCTAGAGCAATGATCTACAATGACCTCAGAATATTTAACTATGTCTCTCTTTCTTTTTTCTTACATTTAATTTATCTGTACTTCTCCTGCTAGGTGAAATGGATCACTGTTCTGAACTCAGCTGCTCTGAGGATGAACACTGTGGGAAAAAAAATGGTGTTTATGGCTGTTTGTGTAACACGAACCATTACGGACAGCAATCTGAATTTTTTGGTTAGTATTTTGTAACATTTTAATTACTTTTTGTTTTTTTACAATTATTTTATATTGTAATGCAATGTAATGCTTTCTTTCAGATTCCTCAGAAACCTGTGAAAGCAGCTCTGGCTCCATGTCTGTGTCTCGCTGTCAGCTCTTTGAGGCTGGTTATTCGGCTGATATCTTACATCTCAATGATCCCAGCTGCAGAGGAACAGTGAGGAATGGCAGAGTGGAATTTCATTTTGACAACGACGAGCACATCTGTGGAACAAACCTTGTGGTAAGATTAATTTATGTGTAATTCAATTAAACCATTTAAATTGTGGATCAAACTCTCACTGATGAATCAAGGCCTCAGGGATATCAGTGTTTTATTTTTTTTGTTTCCTTTGCAAAAACAAATCATTGCAAAAACAAAGCATTAAAGCCAGTCAGTGTGGAGCTTGATGTCCAGATTCCCCTCATTTAATATGATCTCATTTGGGATCTCCAACCCTCATCTCCAATCCTGTAGAGTTCAGTTCTAACCCTGCTCCATCACACCTGCCTGCAATCATCAAGAAGCCCTGAACTTTATTATTTGGTTTAGGTTGATTTGGTTGAGATTGGAGCTGAGGCCTGAAGGATGGTGGCTCTCTAGGGGTTGGAGACCCTTGCCCATGGCTATGCTACACTTGAATTATTGGGCTCTGCTGTGAGCACCACTTATACAAATATACCAGCCCACTTTGTATGTGTGTAAATAACCTGTTGCTCATGATAAAAAAACACATGCCCACATTCTCCACCACATGCCCGCATTCTCCACCACATGCCCGCATTCTCCACCATTTATTGCTGACTCAAAATTACTTGACTGATGCAACTGATTGGGTTATGTAGTGGTTTCACCTTAATTTGATCATTCCTTTATCATATTCTACTAATACACTTAATAGGGACCATAAAAATAAAGTGGTACCTATGTCGTTACTACATATATAACAAAATTGTAATTATTCATTTATTTATTTACGGTCCACAGGCCAATGGCACCCACTTCATCTATGATAACTTCATTTTGGGAACACCGAGGTCAGAAGGCCTCATCAGCAGAGTGAAGGTTTTGAAGCTTTCTTTCAGCTGTGCTTATCCTCAAACACAAACACTTTCCATGAATGTGGAAATCAACCCACTAGAGAGGTGAGAGTCAATAGGCATTTCAAATGTACTATTATAAACAAGCCAAAATTTTCAGTGAATAAAGATTTGTGTGTGAGAGCTAATTAATAAAACAGGGTAATGCTAACATAGAGCTAACCGTCATTTTAACAGCATTGTGCACAAGAGCCTTCCAGCGGGTGAAGGCACGTATCGGGTTCGGATGATTCCATTTCAGGATGATAAGTTTACCCGGCCCTTCACTGGTGGTGTAGATGCAGAGCTCAACCAGGAGATGCACGTGGAAGTTCGTGCCGAGGGGGTTGACAGCCGGCAGTTTGCTCTGGTGATAGACACTTGCTGGGCTACACCGGTGAATGATCCTGATTACAGTCTCCGTTGGGATCTCATCGTCACAGAGTAAAGAAATGCTCCTTTTCCAAAAAGTGTTAAGTCACTGTAAAACAATATTAAAAAAAATACCTTTTGAACTGATTAAAAATTAAACATATCCCTATTAGGGATACTTTGCTTTTCAGTATTTCTGTACTAAAGCACAGGGCGACTTTGGTGTAGAATGTCTTGCATGAAATAATTAGATTCATTGATTTATCATATTCTCAGGTGTCCCAATCCAAATGACGACACGGTGGAGCTGCTCCAGAACGGCGTCTCAACCTCCAGCCGTTTCTCCTTCAAGATGTTCATCTTCACTGCAAACTCCACTAAGCTTTACCTGCACTGTGCTGTCCACCTTTGCCTTCTGTCAAGCAATCACTGCTCAGTGGTGAGATGCGATGATTACAATATTGATGTAAATGTAAAGGTTTCAGATTCTGCCACGGACAACCTCCTGTTGAGTGATCGATAATATAAATACTGGTAGGGATATATCATCATCACTATAGCCCACAGTGATAAGGTTTAATGTTGGGAATGCTTGTTTTTAATGTCCTCTTCTGGAGACAAAAATTTTGGTTAAGTTATATTGAACAGGGACTTCTTTCTTCTCCAGAACTGTAGCTCTGGGCAGCACTGGAGAAAGCGCAGGTCTCTGGACTTTCATGACAGTTCTTCCATATCCATGGGTCCTTTAATGTTGTCAGAAGGAAACACAGGTAAACATTTCATTTAATTTTAAGTTAATATTTCTGTCATGAATGCATTACATACTTCATTATATTCCCTGTTCACAGATACGTGGGTCAAAGACAAAGTGAAGGTCTCCAAGGCATCTTCTCTGAGTGCTTCTCTGATGGTGTTGTTTGTCTTTATGATGAGTGTCTTGATTCTTTTTTAAAACATCTTTGAATAAAAATCTGAATCATTTAACATACATATAATCTAATGCCATTGCAATTAAGTTGTCACTGATGTCAATCTGGTTGTGGGTTTATAAATGTTTCTTTTATACAGTTATAAAGGTGGCATTATAAGTGAATTGTTGTTTAATCAGTTTTATTAATCATTGCATACTACTGTATCTGAATTTACTTGAGATGAACTGGAATGTTGGAATGGACTTCATGTTAATTAAAGTAATGCATTAAAAGACTTGTTATTATTCAGTTCAATAAGCTTTAAAAATTAATATGTTTATGTAGCATTTCAAGGAAGTGTAGACTAACAGTGGGTATTTAAATAATGGTGGGTACCCGTCTTGATAATTATTTTATGTACAGCAATTTATTGTCACAGACACAATCGCCCATCCCTGTAAACATATAAAGCATATTATTACTTGTGGAGTTCCTCAAAGGAGCATTTTAGATCCTAGTACTTTTTACCTTAAGTTTGCATATTTGGAGGAACTATTTTCATTATCCTGATGGTGCAGAAATTTAATGTCTCCTCAAAACATAAAGGAGGAAATAGCCCCTCGGTTACAAGAGGATATGTTTACACCTTGTCACTTCAGACCTTTTTACCGATCACACCAATCAACCGATTTCCACTATCAGTGCTGATCCTCGCTATACGCAAAGTGGACGCAACTGACTAGAGCTGTTTTGTTTTAACTCATTTCACAGACAATAGTGACAATAAGCTTGAAAAGGCTGCTGGTCCAGATCATATTCTGGGTTATAAACATCTGTATATCGTATATAAACAAAAACTGTCAACAGATTACATCACCCTTTGGAAAGTCCCTTTTAGAAAAAAAGGATATGTGGTTTAGGTGTGTCTTGAAGTTATGCTGCTGGTTTAAGCTGCTCCTTCCCTGTTTTATGCTTGTCATAGCTACAAAGACCTGGTTTTTCAGACTTGCAACACACAAAAATGTTTCACGAATCAAGACTCATTGATCCTGAAGGTAAGTGCATTAGTTGGAGTATATTTACTATCATTAAACATTTTTGCATTTGTTAATATATGTATTTTGTTTATAATATTTTAATATCAAAATATAAAGTTTTTTCATTTTGGTGTCTCATGTATATAAATTATGTGGCTTCTCCAAAGACCTGCGGAGAGAATTGACCCACTATGATCCTGAAGGTAAGTGCATTTAGTTGGCCTATATTTACAAAAAAATTGCACGTATGTTTTATTTGATAATGTTATAAAATGTTTCCTTTTCCAACTTTGGTATGTTTATGTTTATAAATTATGTGGCTCCACCAAAGAACTAAGAGCAACTGTAGGCTCTGAGACTGAAAACCAAGAATCAAGGCGACATGAACATGAAAGTAAGTGAAGTTTAATAGTTGCCTATATTTAATAACAATGCCAAAACTCTATATTGTAATTGTGTTTGTAAATGTATGTATTTAGTGTATTTATTTACAAAAAAAAATGATGTGTATAAATTATATAAAGTATAATGTATATATATATATATATATATATATATATATATATATATATATATATATATATATATATATATATATATATATATCTTTCATTTTGATATTTGGTAATATGGTGATATTTGTAACATTTGTGGGTTTTTCGTTTGTTTGTTTGTTTGTATTTACAATTATCTTCAACTATTTTTGTAAGTACTGAAATTGTGGTCCTGGTCTTCTAATAATAATTCTGCTTTGCTAGAAATATAGAATTGCTTTAGATCCTGGCAAAACTAATTCTAGCCAACAGTCTAAATCACACCAAATAGTATACGTACAGCTTACAGGCTGTGCAAATATATCTTTTCTTCTTCACGATACACTCAAATGGCTAAAGCTAATAATTTCTGTTGCTGTTGTTTTTTAGGTAACCCTGAAATAATTTATAGCACGCAGGTGCTTAAAAGACCATTTGAAGCAGATTTGACCGTTAAAAGTGACGTGTTTAGGAGCGCTCAAAGAGAGAAATTATACAAACCGGAAACATGGGAAATCCAAAAGGACATTGTAAAAAAGCCAAGCATGGAACTTGCATCAGCTAAATTTAGCACATGCCACATTACAAACACCATAAACGTGATTGACAACATTGACAGGCCAGCAGAAGCCTTTACAAAAGCCGTTTATGCTCAAAGTGAAGCATATGCGGATAAACCAAAAACGCACCGGAAAGAGGATCCCCAAAGCTGGAGTATGTGCGGAAGCAGGAGTTGGGCTAGCTCGTGCTGAATTCAGTTTATTTGAGGCAGAAGCCAGAGGCCCCAACGCCAGAGCTAGTGCTGAAGCTAATATCATTTCAGCCGCAGCAATGGCTCGAGCCGAAATTGCTAGTGCATCAGCTCAAGCGGGTCCAGTTGGTGTAAAAGTGGGACTGGGGGTTGACACGGGAGCATCTCTCAGTCTGATAGACGGGCTGGAGTTAAAGGTCCTGGGAACTGGATTCACATTTGGTCCGAGAACCAGCGTGTCTTTTCTGGGTTCGGAGCTGTCATGTTCAGTCATGTAGTCATACAGATGTTGTCCTTGAATAATATGGATATGTAACGCCTTCTAAAATCATGAAAGACAAAAACACAAAGAAATGCAATCCAACATTTTAAATTGATTAAAGAGTTGTTTACTTCATTTTGCGAGAGATGTGAGGCATTTTGCGTTTCGCGTATGCGATTATTGGATTTGTGTGTAAGGTTTTGAAAAGAGGCAAAGTTTTCACAATGTGTGTAATCGGTTGAACTAAACGCTGTAAACATCACCTGATATCTGTGTGTTTGTGTCTCTGTGTGCATTTTGTGGCATATTTTGGGCAATGTTAGAAGGTTTATCAACATTAACAAACTCAAGTCTGATTTTTAAGAGAAGAAATGCTTAAACGTGTTTATTGCAGATAGCAAACATAGATTGATTTTATACGGTCTGTGTGTGTTTCAGCTTCTTTTTAAGTAAGCGATAATCCACATACTGATGTTTAGTGGAGCAAGCGGAGAGGAAAAGTCAGGTAGAGAGTCAAAACCAGGATAGCAGTCTGATCAATCAGTGAATACAGGGATAATCCAAACAATCAATCAATCAATCATTTTTAATTATGTTGCGCTTTTAACAAAACAGGTTGTATCAAAGCACTGAACAGTATAAAGCAGAAGAATACAATGACAGGGATGTATAATGAAGAGAGAGAACAGTTTCTTATTAAATGAAGAGACGGTCTCTGTAATCAATTCACTGATAGTCACTAGAAGTTAAGTGTCCCCAACAAAGCAAGCCAGAGGAACCAAAACCCCATCCATACAGAATGGAGAAAAAAAAACAGACTCAGTTGGGGTCAGTTCTCCTCTGACCGGACGCCCAGAACTTAACTTCCAGTTCACTTTTAAACGCAGCTGTGTCAGGTAGTGTAAATGACTTAGATTGTGTGTGTGTGTGTGTGCATGCATCTGGTGATCTGTACACTAAGCACATCTAGGTGTTCTGGTCTCTGATGAACATAATCTCTGGGTGCTGATCCACCATCTAGTCTGGATACAAACTGTGAAACAGATTAAGAAAGAAACAAGACTAGTATTAGCGTAGATTCTTCTAAACCTGTCCTAACAGGCTATTACAAGTGATGTGACTGAAACACTATCTAAAGCTTTCAAAGTTAATAAAGTTCAAAACCATCAGTTTCAACTGTGAGATTGTGTTTTCTTCTTTCTGGGCCTTTATTGTAGTAGCTCGATCTGTTGCTGTCTGGACGATCAGAAAGCTCTTGGATTTCATCAAAGTGTTGTGTTCTGAAGATGATCAAATATCTTACTAATATATTAATTTTAGTCTATCATTAAGTGAATGTAAACGGTTGGGAGAAAATCTCATGTGCCCAATTTTAATTTCGGAGAGAGAGTCCATTTAATTATTTTTCACTTTTACTTTACTAATTTGATTACATGTTAAGTTTTTTAAATATTTTTATGTTTTGGGGTCTTTTATGCTTTCTGTTTATTTTTCTCTCTTGTTTTCAATTTCTTGATTTTCTAGTTTGTTTCAATAGTCACTCATTTGTAATTCTGTTTCATTTTTGCCTGTATTGTGAAAAGGTTCAATATTGAAGACAACTGGTGCCACACTCTAATCAGCTAATTAACTCAAAACACCTGCAAAGGCCTTTAAATGGTTTCTCAGTCTAGTTCTGTAGGCTACACAATCATGGGGAAGACCGCTGACTTGACAGTTCTCCAAAAGACAACCATTGACACCTTGCGCAAGGAGGGAAAGACACAAAAGGTCATTGCAATAGAGAGGCGAAGGGAAGGAAAAGAAGTGGTAGAAAAAAGTGTACAAGCAATAGGGATAACTGCACCCTGGAGAGGATTGTGAAACAAAACACATTAAAAAATGTGGGGGAGATTCAGAAAGAGAGGACTGCAGCTGGAATCGGTGCTTCAAGAAGCACTACACATTGACGTGCACAAGACATGGGTTTCAGCTGTCGCTTTCCTTGTGTCGAGCCACTCTTCAACAACCTTAAACTTTGCTTGAGGTCCAGTGTAAAGTTTCTACAGTCAGTGATGCTTTGGGGTGCCAAGCACTTCATGCTTCCTGCTGCTGACCAACTTTATAGAGATGATTTTCACCTGTTTTTAAAAAACGTTTACTAATTTAACAGGATCCAGTGTTGTGCTGAAACGATAAAAACAGTGGAGCCACAGAAAGTACATGAACGTTTTCTTGCTGAAAATACTGGAAACATCAAAAACAGGAACACAGTTCACAAACATCTCATCATCAAATTGCTGAAACCAAATCTGGCCATCTGCTTGAATCTTGGATCAAACGCTGCATAAAGAGTTTTGAGGACTAAAAAGTTTCATTACTTCAGTAGGCATTTAAACAAGAACTGTCTGTCAGCAACCCTGTCACCAGACTAAATTCACACAGCACAGATTATAAGTGATTATATAATTTAATTTGATGTTAGCGATCTGTGTAAATTTGATAGCTAGCAACTTAGTTCTAAAAAAAGAAAATAAACCTCAAGTGCCCTCAACGGGCACATGGCTCGCTGAAATGACCTCTACATATACTTTGAGTCTAGCTGGCGTTACCCTCACCTTAAAGCGGTTTTGAAGAAAAACCAGCACTGAGAGTGAACTGGATCCACATCATGGCCAAGACATCATGTGAGAAATAGTTTCCAGGAGAGAAGTGATTTCTTGTTTCGATGTCAAGGTGTTCCCAGGCACCGCCACTAAGGGTACCAGTCCGACTGTTCTCGGTAACTCCAGTTGTGCACGAACTGCTGGTTGCGGAAAACTCACAGTGTTGAAATGAAAGAAGAAAATGTTAGGAGAAATCATACACCAGTGATGTAGTATACGGTAAAGAGGAGAGGTCCAAGAACATATCCCTGAGGGTCCCTATAATCAATTGAATTGATGAGTCTGCATACCTTTCCATCTAGACAATCATTAAAAAAGAGATTCAAATGAGTGAAGTAGAGTTTCTGTGATGCCCAGTGATAAGAGAGTGGTGAGAACAATCTGATCATTCACAGCGTTACACAAATGCATTAGATCTGATGATCTGAAATAAGCTTTTGCAATCCAGAAAGCTTTAGTGACCAACAGTAATATATGCTCAGTTGAACGGCCACTTCTGAAACCTGACTGGTTCATGTCTAGTTAGGTATTCTGTGAACCAAATAATTATATCTTGTTGAAAAAAAACTTTGTCAAGTGTTTTTACTATGAATGGAAAGAGAGAAAGGTCTGTAACTATTTATTTTGAGCATTGGGGCTACCTAAGCATACTTGTGTGTTGAGGGGAAAAAGCCTGTGAGGAGAGATGCGTTCATGACGTGTGAGTGCTGGTAAAAGGGAAAAACAGTTGGATAGATTGCTTGGAGAATGTGTGAGGGGACTGGCTCTAGAAGCAGGGACAGGTTATACTATGGCCATTATGGTCCAGGGGCATAATTGCATAATGAGTTTTGAGCACTTGGTGTTCAGCATCTTGATAAAAAAAAATTCTAAATTGAATGCATTTGTATTTACAACATTAGCCTCCTCTGGTTCCTGGTTAGCTTGCTTGTCATCATCTTTAACTACTTTTCACCCTCATTCTCCTCATGGCCCCGTTCGAAAAACATTTCAATAGATAGCACATGCCTCCATCTCTTAAAAAATATTATTATAAAAAAGTCTATGGAATATGTGACCTGCATAGATTAACAGCATGAGGTCTTCCTTCGTTCAACTGTCGTTGACCTGACAACAAGTCTTGCAAACTGATTAATTGACTTGTAACAGTAAAGGAGCATCTTTTTGGTAGTGTCTACTTCAGGTTGGATATTAAAATATAAAATATGTTTTGGTTTGACATTATGTTTATATGTGAACACTGGATGAGGACTAAACCAAACTAGATGATGACTACTGTTTTCTACACAACTGCTATGTAGATACATTGGAGTTATTTTATATTTAATGTTATTTTTATTAACTGAGTCAACACTAATTTAAACTGATATGTTCTAATAAGAACTGTATATGCTGTACTTTCTTATAATCTTTTATTTTGATTGGAATTGTGTTGGACATAATTATTTAAATTGCATTTCAAAATAGGCAAAATTATTAGACCCATTGCTTTTTGTTTTCCCATTGCATCCCATCCCCTCTTCTCAATAACATATGTAAACATAATAACCAAAATATACAAATGAGTTAAAGTAAAAACCAAACAGAATAGTTACAAAAATATTTAAACAATTTTTTATTGAATTTTATGATAATTGCTGGTAAGTGCATTACATATGTAAGTAGAAGTATATAAACTAATTAAAAATACACCTTTTAATTTTCACCTGTAGAAATATGGAATAAACCTTGGTAACATCTTACTTAAAAACTTTATCTATAATGCATTATAAAACTATAGTTTTAATTCATTATGCCTTTGTAATGCACCTAATAATGCATTGCAGAGTATGTGAGCGGGGTGGAGTGGAGCCAGGAGCAGATTTCTTAAAGTAGTGTCCATACATTTTCTTAAAGTAACTATCCACACAAAGGGCAGAAGCTATTTACACTAACCCCGCCGATCAACATGTTATTGGGCTAGACAACAGTACAAACAACATCTTTCAGCCAGCTCCAGTGCCACAAATGGTTAAGTGTGTATCATACTCCGGTTGATGCAATTGAGTTTGAATACAGAAAAACATTTTTCTTCCTCTTCAAATTTCAAATCATATCAGAAAAGTATACAAATTTTTTGGAAAATGAAGAAAAAAAATGTAAAAGCCAGGCGGGGTTGGCATAGGGATGAATTTTGTCCTAATAAAGCATCCATTTAATGATTTGAATTAAAATTTTAAAGTTTCATAATGTGTTACAATGCTGAGGTGCAGATTATTGCCATTATTTGCATTTATAAATAGCATTATAAATAGCATATTTTAACAGTGTGAATAGAAAAGATAGCTATTTGCAATTAGTGTAAATAGCATATCACTAAAAGTACTATTTTGATGTAATGTAATTAGCATCTATCGCTATTTACACTTTGGGTCTTCATTGGGTCTTTGTTTTCACTGCTCCATCACGAGTACAATTCCTGCCAACGACCTACAATATAACTGTATATTTAACGAGAATTGACCTGTTCAATATATTTAGCTAGCATGATGAAGAAGGATTACTGAAATCAGACGAATGTGAAGGCTATGATGATGGCAGTGGCAATTCTCAAATCGATTTGATCCTTCTAGATAATGAATTTTATTCATGCATAATCACTCTCTCGAAAATGTCTTTCAATATTTACTGATATTTTCATAACAAGCAAAATTTGCACTGAAAAAAAACAGCAAAACACATCAGGCTTTCTTAAGCCAATTTAAAGTTTGTCTGCAAATCAAATACCTAGAAAAAAAAGTTCTACATTTATTTTGCTCAGGTAATCTGTTCAGTTACATGTATTTATCCAAATATTCAATGGCTTGCCGTTTTGAATATTTTCTCCATTCATCTGGTATTTTACCACTCTCCTCAAATGTTTTTTTGTGGTATTTTTCCAGATCTTTCTGAAATCTGCACACAAACCACTTCCAGTAGGGCAGTTCAGAGGTGTCAGGGGTAATGTTCCACTTAGCAAAATCACCTCCTGTGCTTCTGTATTTATTCCATGGGACTGGATCATCTGAGGGTTTGGGATGAAAATATTTTTTTTTATTTGCTACTGATGATGTGCAGATGCTAATAGACAAGTTTGTTGTATTCCTGTATATTATCCCATTTGCTCCATCCACTCTGTGGAAAGGAACACTGTGATCTCCATCATGTTTTTCTATGGTGTTGGTGCAGATGGCTCCACAGAACGGACACTGAACCCAACAGCACTGACACAAGTGAATTATCAGAAGCTCATCTGGTCTGTATTTACAGTCAAGATCGAATGGAAATGTTTCTGTGTTGAAACTACTGCTGATCTCAGACATTATAGCAGCAAATTCTTTTCTTATCACATCTTCTAGGAGGTTGAAATCATCAGCATCATTATGTTTGACTCCACTGAGGTCCACTTTGACTCCACTTTTTCAGAGAAGATCAGCTCGTCTGAGAGCTGCTGTGTGAAACTCTTCAACCACAAACCAACTTGTCGACACTGTTGACTTGAACATGTTCAGTAGCTTCATGAGCTGCTTTAATGATCTTCTGCTGCAGAAGTTTAATGTTCTCCTTCATTTTTGGAAAAACACAGACATTGAATTTATCATTGATGTAGCGACTGACTTCATCTCTGATCAATTTCTTGAAGTAATCTCTGGGTGTATTAATGTAGTTCATGTATTTGTCAAAGTTCTCCTCTTCTGCCAGTGTCTTTAGGATGTGTTTCTCTAGATTTGATCTGTTTCCATTCAATGATGGACAGTTTGATCTTATTTCATTTGTCAGATTTCGGGCAGTCTTCTTGTAGATACTCTGCTGAATTGGCTCTTTGAGTTTCTGACAAATGATTTCTCCAAAAATAGCAGTTGATGTTGCTCCAAGACAGTATTTCTGAAAAATACTATAGTATTCTTCTCTCTTTTTTTGGCATATACGACAGGATCGTTGGCTTCTCTAAACATCCTTTGTTGGTTAATAATCATCTTGTTTGCGTTCTCGAAGATGGAATAAATCAAATCAATGAGGAATTTTTTTTTTTGAACATATATTTCACAGGACCTTCTTGATGTTTTGTTACACTTGTGCTGATGTAATCTGTTAGTTGTTTAATGTAGCTTTTGTTGTAGCCCATCTTTGAAATATTAAATGACTGAATCATTCTGTCTGTTTCCTGATCAGCATCTGTGAGTAATGATCTGATCTGGGCTTCATCCTCTATAGACAAAGTTTGAGTGTATCCAAGTGTTTCTGTATCTGTTTGGTAAACCTCCTTAATCCGACTTTTTGTTGTCTTTCTGAAAATAACATATTCAGAATAATGCTGCACAACAAAAATGTCCCTGCTGTCACTCCATTGACCCAGAGGAGCACTTTTATAGATGTCACTGAGGAGGACTTTGACGTCGTTGATTGGAGATGTTTCTGTAATAATCTTCTTCACACTTTGTTCCCAAAACAAATCAAACTCTATCTTCAGTGTTTTTTCATCCTTTGTTCTCTCTCTGAGTTTTAGAGCAAGTTCTTTGCTTTTTTCATAAAGAGTGTTTTCATGATGTGTCCTTTGAGCATCTATCTTTTTTTTCAGATCTCGATTTTGAAGAATCCCACTTAATTTTCTCTTTGTTTCTCTCACGATGTTTTCCTGAAGCTCTTTGATTTTGATTTTAAATGACGTTTTCCACTGAATTAATAAAGCAGCATCTTTGTCTTTCTCAAAAAATTCTGACATTGATTTTTTCACTTTCTCACTTGTCTTCTCCAGTTCTTTTCGAAGGTCAGTTTCCTCAATTTCATGAACTGCTTCATTTTCAATTTTGTTGTGTAGTTTGTTTTCTGTTTCCAGCATGGTACAACGAAGACTCCAGGACCACTTGCTGTACTCGGTCTCCAACTTCCTGTAGACCGAAATCTCCAGAGAATTTCTGAAGCTGAACACAAATCCTTCATTCAGCAAAGCCTCCCAGAGATCTTCAATATGAACTTTTATGTCTTTCAGCATTATTCCACGTGTTTTTGAGGTATGAGATATAATAGTTTTCCTTAATTGTTGAATATTCTCACAATATTTTGGGTTTGGTGGTGCCATGGGTGGACTGCCCTCCCAGAGCTGAGCAATATACTTAATATCATTATGAACATCAAATTCAATGACTTCACTAAAATATTCAACATCACAGTCTTCCTCTTCAGCAGCAAGTTTTGTTATCTCATTCAGTTTCATTCAGAATGTCCTGCATCTCAGATGGGTTTTCACCAATAATGTTGATTAATGTCAAATTTGCAAGGCCAACAACAAATGTGGCCAGTTCATTGTCATGATCCGTTGTTGATCTTCCAGCTAGTTCTAGAGCACGAACACCCTCAGTATCAACAACCAGAATATAGTCAACATTCATCTGTGTTTTCATCTCGTCTGAGACTCTGACCAGCTGCATGAAAGCTCCTCTGGTGCATCTGCCTGCACTGACAGCAAACTGGAGTCCAAACATGGCATTCAACATGGTGGATTTCCCAGAGCTCTGGATCCCTAAAACTGACAGCACAAAGACTCTCTGGTCTCCCAGCTTCTGGACTAGTTCATCTAGAACAGCAGAGACCCAGATCACAGGAACATGAGCAGCATCTCCATCCATCAACTCCAGTGGAGATCCAGAGATCATCATCTCTGCTGCAAGACCCGGGAGAGAAGAGAAGTGAACCTGCAGGTCTTTCTTGTTCTCCTTCACAGATGAACATGATTCATAGATCTGACCGATCTCCCTCATGATGTGCTCCAAACCAAAGGCTGCAGCTTGAAGTTCCTCAGATATTCTCTCCAGTTCTAAGTGTTTAGTTCTGATGTGCTCTGGTTTTTCTTTGTTCTCTTTCAGTTTTAAAACTGTTGACCACTTTTCATCGTATTTGTAATGTAGTTTAGAAAGATCACCTGAGATATATTCATCCAGGAAGATTCTGAGCCATTTGAGGAAAAACATCTTGTTTGCATCTGAGTTCATTTCTTTAATAAATAACTTCATAAATTCACTGATATTAGATTCAAACTGCTGTTTACGGATTGTCTTCATCTCTGTTTGTTTTCTACTTATTTCCATTTCTGTCTCATCTGCTCAAGGTCGATGTAGATCTTTATTCTTCTGACTCCACTGATGCCACAAAATCCCTTGACAGGGTAGAAATGAGTCTTTGATTTCTGCCAGATTTTTTTTCTCCAGTAAACTAATCATCTGCTGTGCTGCTCCTCTTCCTCACCTGCAGTTATCATCATCTTCCTCATCTACTCTTATGTTTGAGTGTTTGGAGACATCTTCAAGTCTGAAAATGACATATGAATCTGACAGACAATTATTTATAGCTCTTTTAGACCAATTTTGAATTTCCCTTTTTTCATTTTAGTTACTACAGATTCATCCTCAGTAAAAAGACAAATAAGTGGCCTTTTATTCTTGTACAGGTTTTGCATTATTGCTGCACTTCTGTCATTTTTGTCTAGTTGTGGTAGAAGAACAACATTAACTGAGCTCATTTCAGTGAGGATCTGCAGCTGTTTCTCATGGTCTCCTGCATCACCATGTAGATTACAGAAGGCTACACAGTCATTGAATTTATCATCATTTGATCCTGAAGGGCAGAACCAGGTGATCTCCACCACTCCATCCATCAGGACTCTGGTTTTACTGCTACCTATACAGTTCCTGTGGAAGAATGTGTTGTGTTTCTCATTGATCAGACTGTTCATCAGCTGAGACTTGGATGAAGACACAGAGCCAAACCTGAAGAAAAACACCATGGGAGTTTCCGCCTTGTATATCGGCTGGATTTGACTGAATTCACTGTTGAGTATTTTCATCTTCCAGCTCTTGTTGGTTTGTCTAAATGTCCAGAGAGGAAACTCAATCTGTTGTGTAAATGGATCAGGAACAAGCAGAGGCAGGGCGTACTGACACTGAGACAGTTTTGTCACCATCATCTGCTTCAGGAAGCTATCAGCACAATGAAACACTGCCATCTGAACATCCATTGGATGAATTCCAGTAGATTGGCTAATTTTTTTGTTACAGAAAGCCATTTCATAGAAAATATCATTCTCAGTTTCAGATGAGTCATTGTCTTCTTGTTGCATATGCTCTTGTTTATTAATTTAATCTCCTCAACATTAATTTCTCTTGCTTTGTAATTCATCATCATTAGTTTTTGGAGGAAATTCTGAATCAGTTTCTCTTCAGAATAAGACTGTAATGAATGTTCACTTATTTGAAGAACATCTGCAGCTCCTAGTTTATTAATGTGTCTGCCTTCAAGATGGAGTTTGTGAAATAGGTCATTCATTTTTTCAGTCTTTTACTGTTGTAAAAGTTCATTTAAAAAAGCCTTTCTAGTCCAGTCCTCGTTTTTTTTTCTATTGAAGAGATAAAGATTGATTGAATGATTACTTTTTTTTAAATTTAAAACAAATAAATGATACAATTTCTATAACAATAACAATGAATCATTTTATGTAACAAAAGACAACACAATTGATATAATATATATAATAATACACACAGACACAGCAAATATTTTGAAAAACAAAATACGTGTATATATTTATGTCATAATATATAAATATAACATATTTGTCTTAAATATAAACATGCTATCACACCGTGGACTTTTCTGTGTGTTTTTGTTTATTTTCTTACGTGTCTATGTTACAGAAGCAGACCGAGCAGTGAGGTGAGTGAAATAACAAGATGTTTATATACACACAGCAGAGATTGTCATAGTAGAGTAGTAGGTAAGTAAGCAGTCCGTAAAGTAATTTCACTTTGACTGGCTTGAACTTGAGTTCTGCACATACTCGGCCCAGATCAGGAACTGGTTCCAAGAGTCCTGGTGGCCATGGCACAAAGTATGCAGGAACCACCCAATCTCTTGGATTTTCCTCTCAGACTGTCCTTAGAGACTGGGGATGGTAGTCTGAGGAGTCTTACGGTCACACATAGAAGTGAGAAAAGGATCATGAGATGAACTGCGGGATTCCATAATATCTGAACACTTGGTTGAACAAGAGTTTAGAAGTTTCCATCGCCATGGGGAGTCCCTTCAAAGGAAGCAGAACTTGGAGAATCTATCCACAATAACAAGAACACAGGTACTACCGTAAAATGGGGGCAGATCGGTCATGAAATGTGGTATGACCATGGTTGGTTGGGAATGGGTAACAGGCAGAGATTTCTAGCAGGTAGATGATGGCGCATTCCTTTCGTCCCTGGACATACCTTCTCACATCCCTAGCCATATTAGGCCACCAGAAGTGATCAAATAGCAGCGAGAGGCTTCCAAACCTTACTTTGGAAGAGCACACATATAGGATTACCTAGTCACCTAGCCAAGTACATTGGCCCCGCAAAATCTGACTGCCGAGAGTGCTGGAGGATACTCAACCAGTGTTCGATGAACTTACTGGAAGAGGGGATAGGAAGAATCTCACAAAGGTATTCAGTGTCGCCCAGCCTGCAGCTCTACAAATATTCGCCATAGAGAATCAGACATCTCTCAAGTCCAGCCAGGATGACAGATAGGTCCCAGGAGGGCACTAGAGGTGACCTAGAAGAATTTAACCTCCTGGCACCCCACAGAAAACTCACAATGAGATCATGCTTGCCCAAGGACAGACCATCCACTGCATCATGATGAGCTGCAATCACAGCCACAAGGTGGAGGGTGGCAGCCTGTGCTCCAACCTTTCTTTCAGGAAAGAAAGCACTACTCCATTCGCACACCTTTGGGGTCTTCTCAGCAAGAAGAACACCAGTTTGCGAACAGACTCCACTTCAGTGTATAGGCCTGCCTCGTAGAAGGGGCTCTAGCCTGAGTGATTGTGTCCACCACAGTCTGTAGGAGACCACTCAATTCTGCCGCTTCTCATCCAGAAGCCACACATAGAGGTTCCAGATATCCGGACGTGTGTGCCAAATGGTGCCTAACCCCTGAGTAAGGAGGTCCTTCCTCAGACATATTCGCCAGAGAGGGGCTGTTTTCTATGAAGAGCATGAGTTTGGGATAAGCAGGTCCAGGTGGGCCAGTATGGCACAACTAGCAAGACCTGCAACTCATCCTCCCAGATCTTGCACAGGGTCTGCACGACGGGCAGTGGTTATCATCATCATCATCATCATCCGTGATATTCACAGGTCACCGGAGATTTGACAGCAGCACCCACTCGATGAAGGCAGCTCAAAGGACTATCCCTGGACAGCTGCGCTTGTGTTGGAGGTGTTTAGTCCAGTTTGATAAAATGTGCAGCGGCAGCTGTCTAGGTAGTGCATGACGTCATTTGTGTGGTCCTCGAAAGAGTGGTCCCCCAGAGCCAACTGGAGGACCTTGACAACAGGTTCATTCATGACAAAAAAAACAAAAATAAAAACTGATCAAAAAAGCAAAATAAAAAGCGTATATACACGCTGCTTACTTCATTTTAATCTACTGTCTTCTTTTTAATAAATTCACAATAATGGAATTCCAGACAGAAGGGTAACAACCACACGTATACATAGACGAGACCAGACAAACTTACACTAAACAGAGGCAAAGTTATAAAGGGGTCGACAATGACTTTACTGAAAGGACAGAAACTAGGACACACAGAGCACATAGGGAATGAAAACACAGACAAAACAGTCCAGCCTGCGGGTTTTAGCACGAGCTCAGACTGGCCTGAGATTTCCCCTGCAAACATTTCAACAGTAAATTATAGTCCTGTGTGCACCGTATTTCTACTGACAGAACCAGCCATGCTATGAATTTATTAGTTAGAATTTTGAAATTTATTACTATGCACATTTTCTAGAGGCAGGATTAAACTATAACAATTAATCTGTTCAATTTGATCAATTCATTAATTTCTTTTTAAAGTAGTAGCCTACATTTAAAGCTTCCTTAAATATATTTATCATACTGAGTCAATAGCGTTCCGGTTCATGTGAAGTTCTGTTTTCCTAGTTATTTTATAAAAGCACAATATTTTGTTGATATTTTGACCATTTACATTTCCGAATAATGTATTACCAAGTACTGAGCCTCAGGGCTCAGTACTTGGGCCACTGCTTTTTTCCATCTACATGACATCACTGGGTTCTGTTATTCTGAAGCATGGCTTCTCTTATCACTGCTACGCTGACGACACTCAACTCCATCTCTCCTTTCAACCAGACAATCCCACTGTTTCTGCACGTTTTTCTGCGTGCCTAAACGACATCTCAGTCTGGATGAAGGATCATCACCTGCAGTTAAACCTCACAAAAACAGAGCTCCTCGTTTTTTCCGCCAATCCCAACATACAGCACAAACTATCGTTTCAGCTAGGCTCGGCTACTGTATCCTCGTCTAGGTCAGCTAGGAACCTTGGAGTGATCATTGATAACCAGCTAACTTTCACTGAGCACATTTCAAAAACTGCTCGATCTTGTAGGTTTGTGCTGTACAACATCAGGAAAATCAGACCGTTCTTATCAGAACACGCTACACAGATCCTCGTCCAGGCACTAGTCCTGAGTAGACTGGATTACTGCAACGCCCTCCTTGCTGGCCTCCCAGCCTCTACAACCAGACCTCTTCAGATGGTCCAGAATGCAGCGGCAAGGGTGGTCTTCAACGAACCAAGGAGGGCCCACGTCACACCCCTCTTCATTAGTTTACACTGGCTTCCTATAGATGCCCGCATCAAATTCAAATCCCTGATGCTGGCCTACAGGACAATCACAGGCTCCGCTCCCTTGTACTTACACTCACTAATTGAATCATATGTTCCCTCCAGGTGCCTATGCTCTGCAAACGAAAGGCGTCTTGCAGTGCCTTCACAAAAGTGCAAAATCACTCTTGCGCACCTTCACCTGGTCTGTTCCTCGCTGGTGGAACGATCTGCCCGTTACCACTAGGGCAGCAGAGTCACTAGCAGTCTTCAAAAACCAACTCAAAACTCATCTTTTTCGTTTGCACTTGACCCAACATTGATAGCACTCTCTTCTTCTCCTGCTCCTTCCTACCCTTTTCTTGTTTAAAAAAAAAAAAAAAAAAAAAAAAAAGCCTTGTGTCTGCGCTTTGGTAAGACAGTGTAATGATCTGCCTGAGATTCCCTGGGTTCACCACTGGATGGCGCACTTTCTGCTCCAGATCACCACCCTGTTAGAGACTTGTAGCACACCTGTTTTTGATCACTCCTAATGACCAGTCTTATTTAAATGTCTCCCTGCCTATTGTTCTTGTTCAGTCCTCATGTCTTTCTCAGAGTCATGCTGCCGAGTTTTTTGTTGTAAGAGACTTTCTTGTTTTCTGTGTTCTCTGTGATTTTTCTCCTGCCTGAGGTCTAAGGACAGCTTTCTGTTTGGATTACCTTTTTTTGTATTTTGTACCAAGGAATGTTTTGAGTTCCTCAGTAGCTATTTTTGTTGTAAGTCTCGAAGACTTTTTCTTGGTTCTTGGGATTCATTCTTCTTTATATTTTTGCATGAGTAAAGAACCTCAGAAGTCTCTCTAAGCCTTCTCATTATTTCCTCTGCAACTGGGTTTCACCTGCTCCAGTGGAGTAGGAGTAAGTGCCACACTAATACATCCCGGAGACCTGAGTTCGATCCCCACCTGGATCGTAACAGTAGGACTGAACCATGGATACGAACCCAGCAGAGGAGACTCAACCTTTATCGAATGCAGAACGCATCCTAGCAGCTGTCTCAAGTCAGGCAGCCACCATGGAACGACATGAACAAGTCCTTGCACAACAAGAGGCGGCTGTTTCAAAACTGGGTCAGGCAGTCACTGAAATTCTGCATCACCTTCAGTCTATTTCAAGCCCACAGCAGGGAGCACAGGGAGCTCAGTCTCAACCTCAGGCTCCATTGCCACCTCCTAGCGTAGCAGTGCAAGGCTCTGATATCCACCTGCCTCATCCTGAGAGGTATGATGGAAGCCCTGGCAGATGTAAGGGATTCCTCACCCAGTGTTCACTGAACTTTGAACTGCAGCCGAACAAATTCCTAACTGCCCGTAGCAAGGTGGCTTACGTGAATTACTCTTTATCTGGGAAAGCCCTTGCCTGGGCAACTGCCTTGTGGGAGCAGTCCCCTCAACCAAGGGTTTGTTCAGATTATAACAGTTTTATTGAGGAGATGAGACGAGTTTTTGATCATCCAGTGAGCGGGCGTGAGGCAGCCAGCCGCTTACTTCAGTTAACTCAAGGGTCTCAAAGTGTAGCGGAATTAGCGGTGGAATTTCGAACACTTGCTATGGAGAGTGGCTGGAATCAGGAGGCATTAACTGTTGCTTTCAATCGGGCACTGTCTGATGAGATCAAGGATGAGTTAGCAGCCAGGGACCCTGCAATAGACCTAGAATCCTTGATTGCTATGGCCATTCGATTAGACAATCGCCTTGAGAGAGACGAGAGCGTGCGAGACTTCTAGATATGTACACAGTCAGTATCCTCTGCACTTCCCCGTCTCCTGATCTCCCTGCCTCATATGTAGCAGGATCTGAGGAACCCATGCAGCTGGGTCGTTCACGGCTTTCCCGGTCTGAGCGAGACCGCAGGATGAAAGAAAGACGCTGTCTGTACTGCGGAGAATCTGGCCACTTTCGTGCCTCCTGCCCTATTCTTTCGGGAAAAGCCAACTCGTCCAGGGAAGGGAGGACTGTGACGAGAGAAGCAACCACTCCCCACTCAGCATCTTCTGGGGCTCTTTTGGATACTTATCTTCTATGGAATGATCAGTCACATCCCTGAAGGCCTTCATAGACTCTGGGGCAGCTGGCAACTTTATGGATTTGGAAGTCGCTAGGCATCTTGGTGTGCCACTCACTAACCTTGATGAACCCCTGACTATTACTGCACTAGATGGGAGGCCTCTAGGGTCTGGGCAGGTGAGTCTGCGCACTATTCCCTTATATCTCCGGGTTGGGGTCACCTAGAAACTATACAGTTTTATGTAATCAAGTCACCAGAATTCCCTTTAATCCTGGGTTTCCCTTGGTTAGTCCATCATAATCCCCAGATAGACTGGTCCTCTAGTAACATTCTCAGATGGGGGCCTGACTGTAATAAGGGTCACTGTGCTTTATCTCTTGAACCTTCTGTTTCTCCTAAGTTACTTCAGGCCACCCCAGGGCTATTAATGACTGCTCTACAGTTACCCAGGACTTCTTCAGAGCTATCACATGTTCCTCTAGACTATGCAGACCTGTTAGAGGTGTTCAGTAAGAAGAAGGCCTTATCTTTACCACCACACAGACCTTATGATTGTGCCATTGACTTGCTGCCTGGAATGTGCCCTCCAAGAGGGAGGTTGTTCTCTCTTTCAGCACCTGAGAGGAGGGCCATGGAGGATTATATACAGGAGTCCCTGGCATCTGGCTTTATACGCCCTTCAACGTCACCAGCGGGAGCTGGCTTCTTCTTTGTTGCTAAGAAAGATGGTGGGCTCCGACCTTGTATAGATTACAGGGGACTCAATAAGATAACTATTAAGAATCGTTATCCTCTTCCACTAATGTCTGCTGCTTTTGAGTTGCTTCAGGGGGCCACTATTTTTACTAAATTGGACCTTCGCAATGCATATCATCTGGTCCGCATTCGTGCTGGTGATGAATGGAAGACTGCTTTTAATACACCCACTGGCCATTATGAGTATCAAGTCATGCCTTTTGGTTTGGTAAATGCCCCTGCAGTATTTCAGGCTTTGATTAATGACGTGTTAAGAGACATGCTGAACAGATTTGTGTTTGTATACTTGGATGATATTCTTATTTTTTCCAAAGACCTGAAGGAACACGTGCAGCATGTTCGCCTGGTCCTCCAGCAGCTTCTAAAGAACCATCTATTCGTCAAGTTGGAGAAGAGTGAATTTCATGTGGAGGAGGTTTCCTTTTTGGCTTTCATTGTTTCTAAAGGTCAGATCCAGATGGATCCTGCAAAGACTCGAGCAGTTAGAGATTGGCCTCGGCCAACTTCTGTCAAGCAGGTACAACGTTTTCTTGGTTTTTCGAATTTCTATCGGCGATTCATTCGAAATTTCAGTGCAATTGCTGCTCCACTAACTGCTCTCACTAGGAAGAATGTTAAGGGTTTCCGGTGGACAGAGGAGGCTGAAGAGGCTTTCGGAGACTGAAATATCTATTTACCTCAGCACCCATACTAACTATTCCAGATCCTGAGCTGCCCTTCATAGTGGAGGTGGATGCTTCTGAGGTAGGAGTGGAGCTGTTCTCTCCCAGCGTACCATAAGAGATAACAAATTGCATCCATGTGCTTTTTTTCACACAAGCTCTCGCCTGCGATGAAAGGAACTATGATATTGGGAACAGGGAGCTATTAGCGGTCAAACTAGCATTGGAGGAATGGAGGCACTGGTTGGAGGGCCAAGCACTCTTTTATTGTATGGACTGATCACAAGAATTTAGCCTATATCCAGGAGGCTAAGAGGCTAAACTCTCGTCAGGCCCGGTGGGCTTTATTCTTTAATCGCTTTGATTTTGTTCTCTCGTACCGACCAGGGTCAAAGAATCAGAAGCCTGATGCGCTCTCCAGGCAGTTTGATCTAACTAATAAGGTTTCAACTCCAGTGAGGATCATTCACCCCTCCAGGATTGTGGCACCAGTCAGATGGGGTGTAGAGACTACGGTTAGAAAGGCACAGGAGCAGGAGGCTGACCAGGTAATGGGCCCCCAGGCCGTCTCTTTGTACCTAAAGCTGTGCGCTCTGACGTTTTGCAGTGGGGACATTCCTCATCATTTGCATGCCACCCTGGAGCTAGTAGGACCCTAGAGTTCATTGGCAGACGTTTCTGGTGGCCAAAGATGGCGGATGACATCAGAGCCTATATTGCTGCCTGCTCCATTTGTGCTCAGAATAAGGATTCCAGATCCCGCCCTCAAGGTCTCCTGCTACCCCTCCTGTTCCTGCTCGCCCGTGGTCACATATTTCTATGGACTTTGTAACTGGCCTACCACCTTCCCAAGGTAACACGGTCATTTTTGTAGTGGTTGACAGATTTTCAAAGGCTTGCCATCTTATACCACTGCCAAAACTCCTTCAGCTCCACAGACTGCTGAGATTGTTTTGCAGCATGTCTTTAGGTTGCATGGCTTTCCCGAGATGTTGTGTCAGATCGTGGTCCTCAGTTTGCATCCAGGTTCTGGAGGTCATTCTGCCAGCTGATTGGAGCTACAGCCAGTCTATCGTCGGGTTTCATCCCCAGTCTAATGGACAGACAGAACGTACCAACCAAGAGATTGAAACAACCTTGAGGTGTCTGGTGTCATCCAATCCTCGTCCTGGAGTAAACATCTGATTTGGGCAGAATTTGCACACAATACTCTTCGCCATTCCTCAACAGGTATGTCACCTTTCGAGTGCCAATATGGTTTTCAACCTCCTATGTTTTCTGAGCAGGAGTCCGGCGGGGTTCCAGCTGCTCAGCAACTGGTTCAACGGTGTCGCAGGATATGGAGAAAGGCCGGGCTGCTCTTCTTAAGTCTTCACAGCTACAACAGCAACGGGCTAACCGTAGACGCAGACCAGCGCCAATTCTACGCCCAGGGCAGAAAGTCTGGCTTTCAAGCAGGGACATTCCTCTCAAGGTTGAGTCACGCAAATTAGCTCCCAGGTTCATAGGACCATTCAAAGTTTTAAGGAGAGTAAATCCTGTTTCCTACCGTCTCTTGCTACCCAAGTCTTTGCGCATTCACCCCACCTTTCATATCTCACGCTTAAAGCCTGTCAAATACAGCCCTCTGTCTCCTGTCACCAGGCCACCCCCAGCACCACGAATAATTGGGGGTCAGCCAGTATACACAGTTCGGCGGCTACTGGACACTCGACTGGTTCGGGGAAGACGACAGTTTCTTGTGGACTGGGAGGGATTTGGCCCGGAGGAGCGAACCTGGGTCCCTGCTCGCCACATCCTGGACAAGGCTCTTATTAGGGACTTTTACCGTCTTCATGGGAACAAGGCCATTGGGAACGTCAGGAGCCGTTCCTAAAGGAGGGGTCCTGTAATGATCTGCCTGAGATTCCTGGGTTCACCACTGGATGGCGCACTTTCTGCTCCAGATCACCACCCTGTTAGAGACTTGTAGCACACCTGTTTTGATCACTCCTAATGACCAGTCTTATTTAAATGTCTCCTGCCTATTGTTCTTGTTCAGTCCTCATGTCTTTCTCAGCGTCATGCTGCCGAGTTTTTGTTGTAAGAGACTTTCTTGTTTTCTGTGTTCTCTGTGATTTTTCTCCTGCCTGAGGTCTAAGGACAGCTTTCTGTTTGGATTACCTTTTTTTGTATTTTGTACCAAGGAATGTTTTGAGTTCCTCAGTAGCTATTTTTGTTGTAAGTCTCGAAGACTTTTTCTTGGTTCTTGGATTCATTCTTCTTTATATTTTTGCATGAGTAAAGAACCTCAGAAGTCTCTCTAAGCCTTCTCATTATTTCCTCTGCAACTGGGTTTCACCTGCTCCAGTGGAGTAGGAGTAAGTGCCACACTAATACATCCCGGAGACCTGAGTTCGATCCCCACCTGGATCGTAACAGACAGGACCCCACTCAAGAGCACTTATGCACTACTGCCCTTTTGCTGATATTAATTTGCTTCTATTGCCTACCTCATTTGTACATCGCTTTGGATAAAGGCGTCTGCTAAATGACTAAATGTAAATGTAATGTAAATGTATTACTTTTCCATTTATGAAGGCTAAATTATTGGAACATTGTCTATGATCAACTCGCTGTCCCTGGCCACAAAAAAGATATCGTGCAGACGCTCCTGACTTTTATAGGTGGTGTTGATGAAGTCTCAAATTGCTAAAGATGATTTATATGTAGCCCATACCTGAACAGTTGTTAGTGTGCAGTAAATAACCTTTACTTGTTAACTTGTTTAAGTAAATATGATTGAATGACAACGCAAAAAGTATATTATACTTATAAATAAAGGTGACTTGACTTGAGTTCATTTGGTATATTTGATATCGTAATAAAAGGAAATGCTAATTTGTCACAAATTTACAAAAATTACCACGACAAAATCAGTCATTTTGATCTAAAAAAATCTGAATTTTAATTAAAGCTTACTTTAGTTTTATTTATCTAAAATGTGGCATATTCTTTGATATTCCACATTATATGATTACAGTTACATTTATTTTGTAATTAAATTATGTAACGCTGCTACATAGAACCAGTTCCTCCCAACATTGATTATTTATATTAAAAATAAAATAATAACGTGTTCATATTTACTGTAATTGCCTGGTTCCCCTGTCAAAGATCTAGCAATCACACAGATTAAAAGAGCTTCTGAAAACTTAAATACAAAGTTTTTACAATATTTTACAAACTTAAATATATTTTTACAGCTTTTAATTTAAACCACCTACAAATTTTACATATTCAAATGAAATGTTAAGGTCACCACTGCATCTGCCTGAAAAGTAGTAGTAGTAGTAATAATAACAATAAAAACAAATATTATTTAATCTATTATGTATTTAATTCTAATAAATCCAACACACACATATAAAATACATTAATAAGTCAAAGCTGAGTATGGTATTGTTTCTCTCAGTAACATCAAGTGAAATAAACTCTTTCTTCTGTGCATTTATACCATGTGATGTGGGAATGTTTTGAATTCTTGACCTCGCCTGTAGTAAGAAAATGAAAGTGTTTAAGTGTGCTATTTCTGGCTTTATACAAAGACGATCATTTTCTTTGGTTATAAACACACACACATTTATATGATCATTTTTTTCGCCTGTCTACCAGTACTCTGTAATATGCTTTTTCCACACCTTTTAACCTGGTCGGATTTTAGTGTGAGGTGAGCATCAAATTCAAACTAGTACTAATTTTAGAAATTCAGTTTAGTTGGTGCATACACAGACTTTTATTTAACAATACTTTTTCTCACAAGAACTAAAATAAAGTTTGACTGCAATGCAATGTAGAGGAACCGGTACATTCTTTACGTTCAACAAAACCATTTTGCTATTGGCAATGTTTGTGAGTCAATTGAATTGTAATAAAATATGTACTGATTATAAATAGTACAGGGAAAAGACTGAAGCTGGTTTATCTGCATTGAAGACATGATGGTGCTGCGAATGGCAGCCACAGTGCTTAGCTCCTGTGCTTGTATTGTTCTTGTTAGTTTTATGTATGACATATATATGAGTGATTTTCGTTTACTCCCGGAACTCAGTAGCTGGGAGTGTCTAAAACTGACCAAAAAAAGGCAATAAAACTTAAAAAGAAAAAAATGAAATATGTAAAACCCACAGCCTCTAGCATGCATCCATTAGCTGCTGCTACTGCTGAATTATTAAGCTTTAAAGTTTTATCACGTCGTAACACCAGTCAACATTAGCGAATTGGACAAGATAAATTACATTTTAAAAAGAAAATTGAAAATACAGTTTCGGGGTTATGGGACGTTGTCATGGGGTCCTACTTGGGAACCCAATCACTCGCCAATCATCAAGAACGGGCTTTATGGTAAAGAAAGTGTTATACTTTATATGAAGTAAACCTGGCAGCAGTGGGAGGTTAGGTATACTGTTAATTTTAGCAGGCATTTTTGATTTAGTCTTACTCCTAAGACGAAAATGCGAAAATGCTTGAAAAGTCTTAGTTGCATTTTAGTCATTTGCCTCGTTTTGACAGAAAAATCGACAAACAGTCCTTGCATTTTTGTCAATATTTAGTATATATGTTTAGCCATTTTTATGTAGTCTTCAAAAAAAGTTATTGGTTTACTTAACATGTATACCTTTATGTACTTTTGTTGGATGACACAGATAGCCTAAGTATGTAATAGGACTGCTGTCCTAAGACGAAAGACACCTGTTTAAGTTCATTTAAGTTCATGTTTACTGAAGTATTAAGGCTTCTGGAGTCTTTTGTTTCTGTTTAGTTTTTTTATTTTAGGTGAACACCGCTCTCCGAGTTTAAAACACAGAATAATGTTCTGATAATGCTTTCTTAATGTTATGATAATCTTTTTTAACATTATTTTGATCTCATTCTTGTTTTTGTTAGTTGGTTTTTTTCCCAGAACATTTTGGGAACTCAAAACTTCTTGATTGAAAATACAGACGAAAATGAAGGAACAGGTGATTTGAAGTATAATGAGTAGGTACATGCACATAACTTAAAATCTACAGGCAAAAAAATATTTAAAATAAACCACAAGTACACAAAAAATGTAACAATAAAAACGAGATTAAACGCTTTGCAAGAGTTGAGTCATACATACATTTTCAGTAACTGCTATACAATAAGAAGTAAGTGTTAACAGAACATAACACTCCTCAAGCTGTAGGAACGAGGATGAGGACAGCGGGGTTTAAGAGCCAATGAGAAGCACTAGATTGATAAACAGTATTGTAAGACTAGGAATACTGTTAAAACATTAACAAAACCCATCCCTGTTGTGAATCAGGAGAGATATATTTCATTAGATATCACTTTTGCTTCACTAATTTGATAAAATGCTACATTTTTATTAAAAATATGAACAACTTTTATTGGCGGGTGATTATACATCGTTTTATATTTTTATATATCTGAAAAGTCATGATAGTCAGTTTGTTTTGATAGTTCCTCCTTAGTTAGTTCCTCAAGGGTTCATAGTTATGTTTGACATTTGCCTGCTTAATAAAACCCATTTAAATGAAATGTGATATAAATCTTGTGCTGGCAGCGGGGTTGATGTGATGGCCTGCAGCTGCTCTGAAATACAGAAAGTGAACAGAAAAGTCGGCTTCATGCCAAATAGAATGATGTGAACTTGCCACAGGGATAACAGGATATTCACAAAGAATGATCTGCATTTACATTTATTTAACAGCTTTTTCCAAAGCAATTTGCAAATGAGAAAAACCACAAGCAATTTGTCGCAAGAAGATGTGAAGTACAACATGCCAAGTTTTCAGTGCAGCGTGCGGATAGGTCCACGAGCTAGAAGTGAAATACAGAAATGATATAGAAATATTAGAAATATATGAATAGAAATATTTCCTGACAACAGTACTTTCTGTTGCTGAAAATAGGCCCTTTTTGACTTTTTATGGAGCATCCTCTACATTTATTCTGACCAAGTCTGTCATTTCTGTGATGGAAACTCTTTCCTTTATTCCAGATCGTTGCTTATTGGTGAGAGGAAGGTTTGTGTCTGGGTTACACAGGTGAAGCCAACGCTGTCAAGACAAACACAGTTTAGTAGTACTGACGTGGTTTATATAGACTGAATTGGTTAGTTGTGCAGATTTGCTTTGTTTAAATAGTTAAAGAGTTTTAATGAAAGCTCAGTCACCTGTTTCAGGCTTTCTTTCCCAGCTAACAGTCGTCCAATCGCCAATCCAGGAACCAGCAGAACGGAGGACAGGGCCAGCAACCAGCCTACAGCATACGCCCAGTCCGGGTACACGTACCAACGGTTAAAAGTCAAGGGCTGATACTGCACCACAGAACAGATAAAAGACACCTGAGAATGTGGAAGAGAAAGAGACGTTAAAGAAACATGAAGAACTGATCTTATGTGCTTTAGGTAAAGAAATGCCTCATTTAGGAATATAAAAACCAACAATATCCATTAAAATAGTGATCAAAGCATCGGTGAAACTCAAACAGATGAAAGAAATCCAAAAACACTCACCGTGGCCACAAGAGGAGTCAGGTATTTCCAGCACAGAATGAATAAGTAGTTGGGTCGTGAGTTTGTCATGTCTTCAATGACGTCAAACATTCTCTCAGCTCCTGTGATCAAAGAGCAAAAGTACAAATCACTAGCTTTCCAATGCTGCCATTGCTTTTAATGTTGTGTGCATGACTCACCAAATATCCAACCCATGGCCAGAGACTCAAACGCAGACAGGAACAGAACATTGGCTCCATTGCAGGCATAGTAGTCGAATAACTGGAAAACATACATCCCGCCCTGCAGGTGCAAGACTCACAATGCATTTAAGCAGGACTGATGAGAGGTAAAACACAGCTATACCAAAAACGCTTGCTGCATGGCATGCATATGATTTGCCACAATTTCAGTTATTACGAAGAAATTTGTTATCTGCAGATCCATTTTCATATTCGAACCACAACCATAAAATCTTCTGAACTGTTATCTATAACAAAATTCCTTACATTTAGTGTTCATCAAGTGTTTGTGTAATTATTCATTTTGTTCATTGTACTCACCCATATACTTTAACAAAAGGTCTGATCTTTAAATAATTTTCAACAATTACTGTTATCCTGTGTTAGAGCATTTAGATCCTTTTAAATCCTTTTCCTCTTAATGCACTCATCGGACACATCATTCATGTTTTTATTGTACTCTCTCTCACACAAACATGGTGTTCTCTGACCTCTGTAACCATGAAGAGTTCCCCAAGAAGCAAATAAGACAGAAGAACAGGAGGAAGATTTCTCGCCGCCCCGTTCTGCGCAGCAATCATGAGGGAACAGGTCCATCACTGATGTGACCACAGCTTCCACTGCAACAAACTTTAAAAAGAACATCAGGAGCACCTGAGAACTGTGAAGACACTCAAGATAGAAAAATTTCCATGTAATTCGTCATGTGCCATGTTCTGTAAAATATGTTGGTTTTCAGAAGCAAGAAATGCACACAGGTTTGAAATGACATGAAGGTGAATAAACAATTTGTAAACAGAAATAAAAAGAAAAGAAAATAGATAAATAAAATGATTTTTTCCCTTTTTAGCACTCTATTCATTTACTGCTTTTTAAACTAGCATTAGCTTTTCTAATCGTTTTATATTCTGTTTTTGTTTTTATATCTGTTTTTGTTTTGGCCTCCAGTAAAGTTGGTGAAATGTCACTTGTGCCTTTCTGGTTCTCACCATTTTGTACCTTTAAAGTTACAGCTCAAATCACTGACTTTCAGCAAGGGCAGTATGTGTGTTTGTGAGAAACATGAGTTCCCTGTTTGTCAGTCACTACGTGTTATGTTGTGATGACAGACTGGGGACTTGCTTGGAGCCCTTATTAGCTCTGAAAAAGAAAGCGTCAATGAAATTTGCCAAGCTGTTAACTAATCCTGAGCCCCTCCCGTCACGTGGGCATAAATAGAAGACAGGTGTAACCACTCATCAGATTTTGCTTTGAGCTGACAGTCTCATGACTTCTGGCTCTGAAGTGCTAGAGGAGAAGCTGAAAACAAAAGCTGTTCTGGGTGGCGTTGACGACATAATCAGTTGTATTCCTGTGTTCCAGCAATTACGCTGCGTGTCTCTCCTAAAAGAGTGATTTCTTAGCATAGTTGTTTTGCATCTTTTTCAAGATGCCGTTTCAGCTGTGCCCTCTTGGGTGTGGTCGCTATCTGTCCGCTAATGACGGCCACAAATGCTGTCTTCAATGTGTGGGGGTCTGGAGTTCCCTGACAGTGCTGCGATTCCGCCTCTTTATCCTTCGGGACGGACCGGCACCTTCTGTTGTCACTCAACCTGGCTTATCTGAGGGCTGTGGTAAGAGCCACTCTGCCGGTTCTGCCAATTCAGGAGGGCTGTCTCACAGTAGTCCTCTTGTTTTGTTTGGTACACAAAGAGAGGACCAGATGTTGACTGAGGAGAATGAAGTGGAGGAACTGCGGCCTTCTGGTGTCGTCCTATGCTCCTTCCAAAGCCTGTAGGACCACGGCGGTTCTCGCTGCTAAGACCTACAGCACTGTGGTCCAAACCGCCTCTACCCTATATGCCATGGCGATCCTGCTGGTCCTCCAAGCCAAGGCATTGAAAGAGCTGCACAAGGGTGACTCTGACCCAGGGTTGATGCAGGATCTGCGTACAGTGACCGACTTCGCTCTACAGGCATCAATAGTTCAACCCAAGCCGAGATGCATGATGCTGACAAGATTCGCTTCTTGGACACTCCCATTTCCCAGACTAGGCTATTTGGCGACACTGTTGAGGACTTTGCTAAGCAGTTTTCGGCAGTACAGAAGCAGACCAAGGTGGTTCAGCACATCCTCCTGGTGTGATCCTCCAGCTCCCACTGCTTTGTAGCGGTTTCGTCTTGGCCTGGTCGTCGCCAAGGAGCCCCCTGTGGCAACAACATCCAATTCAGACCCCGTCAAGGCTGTTGCATCAAGCATCACTGCAGGAAGCCCCTAGACAACAAAGAGACCCTAAGACTTGCTTGATATGTGACCACTTTAGCACTGGATACACTCCCGAGTCCCGAGATGGGATGGCGCAGTGGGACAGGACAATCCCACCGACTTCTCGTCACACTTTCAGCCAATGGACAGACCTTGCATTTCTATGGGCCGGGGTGCCCTTAGAACAAGTGTCACAGCATGTGGTCATAACCACAGACAGTCTGGGGCACTACATGCAATACAGGCAGTCTCAGGGCTCTGGACAGGGTCTTGTCTGCTTTGACACATCAACTGCCTAGAGCTACTGGCAGTGCATCTAGCTCTGCAGCACTTTAGGCAACTGCTGGAAAACAGGGCACATATTAGTCCATACGGACAATATTGCGACTGTTTCATACATCAACCATTAGGGGGGTTTATGGTCAGATTGCATGTCACAGCTTGCCTGTCATTCCTCTTCTGGAATCATTCACATTTCAGATCACTGCATGCTGTACATATTCTGGGGGAGCTCAATCGTGCAGTCAACGTGCTTTCACAACAACTCACCTTCCCCAGAGAATGGCGACTCCACCTTGGAGTGTAGACTGTCACCCTCCACCTTGAAAGTGTATGTGGCTGCCATTGCAGCCCATCATAATGCAGTAGACAAGTCTTTGAGAAAGCACAATTTGTTGTAAAGTTCCTGAGGGTGCCAGAAGGATAAATCATCCTGAGGTCAGTATATATTCCACATGTCACCCCCCCTTTTGGGAAGTCTATATTGTTCTGCCACCTGTACAACAAATAGAAGAGGTTAGCACCCTCTTGGAAGGTTGGAAGCCCTTCTTGTAGATGTTTTTTCTTAACTCAGGAACAGCCAGTTGGCTTCTCCAGTAATCATAGTTGTAGTGTTCAGGTTGTGGCGTTTTACATTGGACCCAGTTTGTCATCACAACTTGTAGTGACTGACAGACAGGTAACGCTGTAGTTATTTACGTAACCCTCATTCTCTGATGGAGGGAACAGAGACATTATGTCCCCTTGCCACAACCTTAAGCCATTGCTGAGAGCTGAGACTCCTGAGACACTTGACGCCCATTTAGGGGCAAGGGGCTCAGAAATAGTTAAACACTAATCAAGGTTTGGGGGTGAGTAAAGTATGGGGTAATTTACATTCTTGGGTGAACTACTGCTGAAATGCAGTACACATAAAAACTGTTTATTTTAATTGAAGTTAACCTATTTCTTAAAACTAACTGAGACTTGTTATAGCACTTGCATATCATTAATCTTTTGCTGATTTTATTTGCTTTCATTGTCCTCTTTTTGCAGATCGCTGTTAAAGAAAACATTTGTTGTAATTTCATAATTTTTGGTTCAAGCTAACACAATTTATGTGTAAGTGTGTGTTTAAGCTCACATGGGTGTCTAGTCCCAGCAAAATAATCATGATGAAGAAACAAACAGCCCACAAATGAGGGAAAGGCATCATGGCTACAGCCTGTGGATAAGCTATGAACGCTAGTCCTGGACCTGAAACAGAGAAATCTCATGCTGAGCACATTCTCTGATAAAAAGCCCTTTACCTTGTCCACCCAAAGTTGTGAATCTAATCTAATGTATGCATTAAGTTGAAATATTGCATAAAGCATTTGCAAATGAGCACAGTTTCCAATCAAAATGGCAAAGAGAACAAAATTGTCACTTCCTGAAAAGTGGCACAAAATATCAATAAGAAGAACTAGGAGAAGCCACTAAATATATACCCTAATAATATTAATATAAGATAAATTGCACCTCAGAACAAACATGCAAAATGCAGTTATTGCTTACTGGGAGGTGTAGGAGGCAGTTATACATATTTTGATGACAGATTTTGCTCAGGAAATTCGGAATGACCATAACAACATTCTGGGGCCTCCTTTACAAAATGTTGTGCAGAAACAATCCTAAATTTGATCTTACCATCATTTCTCCAATATGTGTACATGTGATTCATAGAATGAACACAAAAAGTTTTTTGCTGTGAATGGAAGATTCTTTTCAAGAAATCTGTTTGATCTCCCGTTATTCACATTAACACTTTGTCACACAAGTTTAAAAAAAACACTTTAAGTGAGCGTTAAAACATCAAATTCACATTAAAACAGGTTGATGGAAACATAGTTAATGTTGCAGTACCTGATTCTGCCACCTCCTTGATGGGGACGCCTGTTCATGGGCCATAAAACCCAGCACAGAGAACACAGCAAAACCAGCCATCAAACTGGTGCCACTGTTCAGAAGACAAAGCCAAAAGCAGTCCCTGATAGACAGAGATATGCATTTAATACATATTCATAGTATATTTATAGTCCATTTGTAATTGTTGACTCATTTATTTCACCTATATCACTGTTTTTAAGTATACTAACTTGTAGCAATTGTTGTTGTATTTATTGTAACTACCCAATACAGTGAGAGTGCCAACAGATATACTGTAGGAGAAAACAATCTGAGCCCCGGCCTCCATCCAAACCTACGTACATAGACAGATTTGTCATTTCAATATAACAATGTTAGCTTACATTTTTAAAAACTGTATATTACTACTTAAGATAATAATAAATAAAAAAATATTTTGTTTCTGAAAACTGAAAATGTATTACTTTATTTGAAAAAGTCACATCACATCAGCTGTCACATCAGCTACATCAGTGTGTCACGGTGTGGTTCAGCAAGGATTGCTCAACAGGAATATAACTTTTAAAAAGTTTTAATCTTCCACAAAGATTGAGACGAGAAACGAACAACCTGACATGGCACCACTGTATCTATTTTACAACCCGCCCTACCCCCATACCCACAACGATTATACAGGTGCATCTAAATAAATTACAATGTTGTGAAAAAGTTCTAATTGTCAGCGACAAGAGTTCCCAGCACCCAGCCCTGAGTCAAGCACAAGGTTATCTCCACATGTCTAAGGCATGAAAGGTGTGAACCTGACCATACAGAGTGGATATCACCCCAGGAGAATCCTTTGGTCTTGAGTAACCACTGTAGGGGTCATGAGGTGCCATCAGACTCAGCAGTCTTTGAAACTGCTTGACAGTGAGTGACTGGCCTTCACACCACACCAAAATAAGTGATTCTCTGTACTGGAAAAAACACACAATTCTTGCTGTCCAGTCTTAACCCAGGGGGAGAGTGCAAGGCCAAATGGAAGAACCTGATATTGGTAAGCTAAGCCCCCAAAAGCAAACATCAGGAACTTCCTGTAAGAGGGAAGGATAGAGATGTGGATGAATGCATCTATAGTGACAAACCAGTCCTCGGACTGATTTGAGACTCCAACCTGTTTGAGGATCCTGAGCTTCAGCCTCATGACTGAGCGGTTCAGCTGCCTGAGATCTAAAATGTCCTCATCCCTCCTCAGAACTATGAAGTACTGGCTGTAGAACCAGAATTCTCTTGGATGAGGAGGGACCACCTCGATGGCCTCCTCCTTCAAAAGAGTGTCTACTTCCTGTTCCATAACCAGAGCCTGTCCAGCACACACCAAGGTGGGGAATGTGCAGAACCTACTAAGACACATTTCTCTCTCAAGAATGACCTCTGCTGTTCCCTGTGCTCTGGAATGGCACACGGAATGGAAACAACCAATCTAGCTGCTTTAGGGTGCCTGTCAGCTCTGATACATTCCCAGGTGGAAGAGACTAAGAGTTGTGCTCGCTGGAGACTGCTGCACCCTGGAACTGGGGTTGGCAGACCAATCTCTTGAGGGCACTGTGTAATGCAATGTATAACACTCTTTCGCCAGAGGGGTCTGTCCTCCAATGTCCTGAGCCAAGAGCACCAGGGCTGCTGATGTCTCCTAGTGACATGATAGTACCCAGACCCACGTCATCTCCTAGGAGGTAAAACCAGAGCCTGCTAGACAGGACTTATTGAGACACACTTGGCAGGGGCTCCCAACTCCAGATGTCCCACTAAAGGTGACCAGTCTCTTTAGACTGGCATCCGGTATTCATTCTGGGATTCTTCTCTGCTCCGCTACATCTCTGGGTGGAAGAGACAGAGAGCAGTGCTTGCTGCACCTTGGAACTCTGGCAGGGCTGACAGACCCCTATTAAGGGCACTACAGAGAGACAGGCACAGAATAATGCAGAGTACACAGCTCTTCCCCAGGCCCTCAGGACATTTTAACTGAAGACTGTTCAGCGAGAATAACGATCCACTGATCCGTCTCCTGCTAAAAGCCTCCAGCCCAGGAGTGTCACTCAGACTCCAAAATTCTGGGAAGTGAGAGAAGTGGCTCCCCGAATGAGGAGCTGGAACACAGTTTGTTGCGCTGTTTGGGCAGCGAGGTCAGAAATGTGGCTTATAATGGATTCATGTATAATGCGCTTGATATAATATGCTTGTGCAAACAATCTAGATCTTGTAAGAAGATCCCTGTTTTTACACTATGTTGTCTTCACTAGCTTATGAAATAAAGAGTGATATGAACATGACAGAAATGCTGAATGACAGAAAGCTTCAAGTTTGAAGGCTGCATTCCACATGCTTTTATGCTTCCCGGCCAATGACTTTAATCTCCTATGACATCCTGCCCTTCCATTGAACTAATTATATATGTGATTCAGAGCATGTGCATCAATGCAGCTTGAGTTCCTGATAAGGAACGCAGATATTCATTATAAATGTATAAAGGTAATGCATTACTTTACTTTACTAGTCACTTAAACTTGAGTTACAAGTAAGGTGTTTCCCCCGACACTGGTTACCTGTGAGTCAGCGAGAAGAGACGGTTCAGGGTACAGGTAAAATACAACCCCCTGCAGAGCTCCCAGGAAGAGTCAACCCACGAATCAACAAGACCAGCAACATCACATAAGGAAAAGTAGCTGTGAAGTACACCACCTACAGGTGCAGTACAAGACGAGAAAGGATCATAATAACTTAATGTGAACAAACAATTTCTTTTATTACAAATTAAGAAATATTTTTACCTTCTGACAAACAAATCATTGTTTACTTTCCAAAAAAAACTTACAAAAAAACCCACTTTGTAATTTGGTACACTTACACACCTTGCCTGTAGATTTGACTCCTTTCCAGATGCAGAAATAACTTACAATCCACACTGCAATGAGACACAGAAGAATCTCCCAGTTTATCTTACCGACCTCCTCGATACCCCCAGAGAGAGCCAGCACTCTGCGTCTGTAGAAGTTGACAGGGATAAATTGTATGCTTTTTATACAAACATTTATTAAATTATTATTTATTTTATTGCTATAAAATTTGTTCATGTAGAATATTCAGGTAAGACTCATTAGGTTGCTTGTGCACACATTTTCAAAATTTTCTATTCACATAAGAACACTTGTATGTAGTTATTCTAGTTGTGCAAAGGATGATATAATTTGTGTTTACTCCCAGAACTCAGTAGCTGCAGATGTTGAGTTGATCAGTGTTGTCCAACTGAGGCTCATATTCTTTGCAGCAAGATTGACACAGCTGTCTACAACAGAGAGGAAAAACAACCTTTTGTTTTGTTTTTATTTAAACATTTGCTCATTTGCTTGATTTATATAAGGGTGTCATTATCACCCGTGTTCCACAGGTTATCACAGCTGGCCCATGGAAGCTGGGAGCTGAACGAGAAGATGAGGAAGAAAAGTGCCCAGGCCAGAATGATGATGTAATACATGCAGTTATACACCTGAATGACCTGCCCTGCATAGCCGACACCTGACATACAGTAAAGCATAGATTAATAAATGTAGTAAAATGCCTTTAGCTCATTGAAGAATCGTACATTTTTGCTGCTTTGTGACTCTCACCCTCAGCCAGTGGACAGAGACGAGTCCAGCATGTAATGCCTCCTTCCTGTGTGTACTGTCCCATCGCTGTGTCTAGCAGGAACAGAGGCACCCCGCAAGTCACCACAAACACCAGGTAGGGAATCAGAAATGCACCTGTGCAATAATTGATCATTAACATACCACAGAATGCCGAGAAAGAGTGTGCAGTTAAATACGTTCAACAACAGTTTTGGTTTCCGATATATGAAGAAATCTGAAAAACAAAATGAAAACCCAACACTTTGTGTATTTGTTCAGCCTCCTACCTCCTCCGTGCACTTGTAGCACAGGTAAGAAACCTCCAGACGTGTTGGAGTGATGTATGTATCCATCGGGTGTCAGGCTTTGTCAGCCTGGTGAGAACGGAATGTTGGAGTTAAATGTTGTGATTATGCACCTGTGGCCTTTTAGTTTCAGTTTGATTCTTGGTCATAACATGGCCTCCGTAGAATACTGATAGGGCCACCGAAGAATCTGAAGGAGTGAAGATTCTGACGCACAAGAAATGTGGCCAATTGTTTTCATTTACTGTATCTTGTCCTTTCCTCTATAAATAAAGTGACTTGCGATCTGAGCGTCGGAGGAGGCAAAGCAGGAGGAGGCAAAGCCGGAGGAGGCAAAGCAGGAGGAGGCAAAGCAGGAGGAGCAAAGCAGGAGGAGGCAAAGCAGGAGGAGGCAAAGCAGGGAAGGAGGCAGAAGGCGGCGGGGGCCTGCCCGGCCCCGGCCTCAGGCGGACTGAGATCCGTCTGGAGGCAAAGGAGGTTAAGGAGAAACCTGCTTCTCTCCGCTTGCAATCGACAGCAAATCTTTGCAAGCCTTAAAATCCATAAGAATTTGACTTGTGTTTTATTTCGCTTTGAGTTGATCCTTCCTGGTAAAGAGCCGTTTGAGTGAAATAGTCTCAACATTTACTTGGTCCTTCGAGCGGATCCCAGCACGACAGAGCGGAGGAGGAGAGGGGTGAAGAGGAGCGAGAGACAGTCTCTGCAGAGCCAGGCAATAGCTGCCTGAAGAAAATCCACCCGCGTGAATTCGAGGTCGGTGATTCTTCGTCTGGAAAAATCAACTTCTCGGGCTGTCTGGCGGGAGCCGTTGGAAGGACAACTCAACGCACTGATCAGGTGATATACCGGTATTGTTTTTATGGGTGAAGCAAAGATTACTAGCTGCTTTGGAAGCACAGTAATCTCGACAGGCCAATTCTGTCGACCAATAGTCTGGGACATTGGTTTGTGTGTGGATGAGACTGCAGTATAATAGGTACCGGCTCGAGTTCGTAGCCAGTGATTTGTCTGTTGAGGTGAAGGATCTGTATCGACAGTGAAGCCAAGATTACTAGCTGCTTTGGAAGCACAGTAATCTCGACAGGCCGAATTCTGTCGACCAATAGTCTGGGACATTGGTTTGTCGACAAAAATTGTTCTAAGCGCGCAGGGTATGAATGGTATGAATGTGTTGTATGAGCGTCATTGTGAATCACTAGGATTTGCGGTGAATAAGGTGGTTGTTGTGGTTTAGGAATAACACAAACTGATATTTTCCCCACTAGAAGGGAGTTGTGTTGTTCAAATATAAAATTTATATTGGGTTTGAGTCAAAATTGAAAAGTTGGTTTGTTCAGGCGGCTGTATCCGCAGACAAATTAGTGTCTGTAGAAGCTTGGTGCAGTGGGCGATCTGATCAGGCGTGATGTGACTAATCGTTGACTCTTACCAAAAAGCAAATATGGCGCAGGAAAAGTAAATTTGATGGGAGATCCAAAGTTTATGCATGCAGATTCGGCAGACAGTGTGCTGAAGTATCTCAATGAGTGGAATAAAAATATGATTTCAGTGGTAAATTAGTCAAAAGGGACTGCGCTCTCTTAATAAACAAAATAAAGGTTGATTTATCCTTATCCAAGGGAAAAAAGGGTGATCTGTTGAAACTTCAATTGATTGAAGCAACGAGATGGCAAGAGCAGGTAGATAGAAGGTATGCGGAAGTCGAAGAGAAAGGAACAAGAAAGATTGATTGCAGTGCAGAAAGAAGAAGACCCAGCAGATTATGTTGGGAGACCAGAGGCATTGTATCGGCAAGAAAAGTTAAGTAGGGAAAGCAGCACGTGGTCGAGGTAGAGAGTTGTTAAGACAGAGAAACGATGACAGAGAATGTGATAGGTGTTTTAATTGCCACAAGGAAGGCCATTATATCCGAGAATGCCCAGAACCGCTAAAGCCCAGAACATAGGGTAGAAGCCCCGAAGAAAGCCACAGACCAGCCCCATTTAATGATCAATTATGACTAGGCGAGCCCAATAATGACCCCATAGATGACTCAGAAAATGACTCCGATCTAGGCAAGGCTGATAATGACCCCAAAACTGACCCAGACTCACAGAAGTAGTGTTATGTCCAGGTTGTCCAGTAAACCTCCTGGGTAGGGATCTCATGTCCCCACTTCAAATTTCTATACACCCACTGAAAAGAATCTACTAAATTTGTTACCAGAACCAACACCCCCAAAGACAGAAGTTAAAACTGAAAGTGACCTGCATGTGACTATGTATTACAAGCGAGACCCAGGGCCCGACCCAGACTACTACTCAGAAAGATTTTCGAGGCTAGGGCCTCAACACGTGACATTGAGCACACTATACACAGACAGAAAAGGAAATGCTGTTTGCTCTGTGAAACTTCACAGCGGGGCACAGCGACATTTTGAAGGTCAAGACAGACCGCCACATTTATCTTTGTCTAAGGCAGATAAGATGGGTGGGAAAGTGAATGAGAGCGCTCTCTATTCCAAAACAGTGAACTGGATGTGTACACTTACCCCCAGAGCCCATCTGACTAAAAAAAAATAGTATGAAATGCTTTAGCTGCTGTTGAGATAGATCCTTTCTCAATGTGAGTGCCAGGAAAATTTTGGTCAAAAGGGAAGACAGACGTAGGGTTAATGACAATCTTTTCATCAGAACTAATGAGCTGTCTGTCACCACTCATAGTTCCAACCTACAGTCAGGTTTTAGTTTATGTCGATGACATATTGATTGCCTCAGACACACAAGAGCACAACAAAGAAGCTGCTGTAAAAGTGTTTCAGCATTTAGCAGCGACAGGGAACAAAGCTTCTTTAGCCAAACTGCAATGGGCGAAACAGGAAGTGGTATTTTTAGGTCACAGAATAACCCCTGCTAGGTAAAAGCCCTAACGGACAGCAGAAAAGAGGTTATACAGCTAGCACCAAAACCCGAGACAAAAGCAACAGATGTTGCAATTTTTGGTTTGTGTAACTACTGCAGACAATGGATTGCAGACTACGCCATACTAACACAGCCCTTGTTAGACATGATTTATGGCACTCCACAGCCATGAAAGATAAGATTAGCTGGACCCTGAAGGGAAAAAGCTTTCACACAGCTAAAGGAGGGATTGATTCAATCCACAGTGTTGAGTTTACCTGATTATTCCAAACCATTTAATCAGACAGTAGACTGCAAGGACAAATTTATGACGCCAGTGCTGGACACAGGAGTCAGGTGGCAAGAACAAACCAGTAGCTTGCTACTCCAAGAGGTTAGATCCAGTGGCTTGTGCACTTCCGCCTTGTGGTGAGAGCTGTATGTGCAGCAGCCCTGGCCGTCCCAGGCATCAGCTGAAGTAGTGTTGTTTCATAAACTCACACTATTGGTCCCACACTCAGTCGACGCGACTATTAACTGAAACAAAAATGTCATTTTTATCACCAGCAAGACATTTAGCTGTCATGTCCATTTTAATGTCACAGCCACATCTCACCATCAAAAGATGTACGACATTAAACCCATCTTCTCTGTTGCCAACCTGTAATGACGGCACACCACACTGTTGTTTGACCAGCACAGAACAGAATTGCAAGCCTAGGCCCGACTTGAGATGTTCCATTAACTGAGGGAGAGACACTGTTTGTAGATGGCTCATGCTCTAAAAATAGTCAAGGTGAAAATCAATGTGGTTATGCTGTTGTGTCAGAAAGAGATAGTGACTGCAGGGAAACTGCCCTCTCATTACTCAGCCCAGGCAGCCGAAGTTATAGCGTTAACAAAAGCGTGCCAAGTATCGCGAGAAAAGACGCCACAATCTACACAGATAGCCAATATGCATTTTCTACTTTACACCATTTATGCGGCACAATGGGAGCGAAGGGCATGAAAACTGCTAATGGTCAAAGCGTGAAACACGCCGCCCTCCTTACAGACTTATTAAAAAGCCATTCAACTCCCTCGTAAAATTGCAGTGTGTAAATGCGCTTTACACACAAAGGGTACTGACCTAGTTTCACTTGGCAATGCAAAGGCAGATGAAGCAGCTAAGCAAGCTGCACAAGGGAAGCTAGAGATATGTGAAATACATAAAGTAACATCAGTAGAAACTCCATTAGACATGTCAGTAATATCAGACATGCAAAAAACAAGCACCAGCGTCTGAGAAACAAATGTGGTTAACAAAGGAGCACAATTGTCAGATGACACATACAGACGTGAAGGCAAACTGTGCCTTCCACGAAGTTTGTACAAAACAGCAGCAATCTTGACACATGGGGCAAAGCACATATGTCAACAGGAGGGATGGTGCATAGGGTAGAACAGTACTTTTATGCACCAGGCTTTAATAACTACTCAAAAAATTTTTGTAAATCTTGTTTGATCTGCTGTAAGCATAACTCACAGGGAAACTGCAGGCCTAAGAGAGGTCAATTTCCAAAGCCAGACTACCCTTTTCAGTTTATCCACATGGATTTTATTGAACTGACACCTTGCCAACAGTACAAATACTGTTTGGTGCTGGTAGATCCATTTTCCAAATGGGATTTGAAATAGTGCCCAGTAAACATGCTGATGCACTAACGGTGGCTAAAGCTTTGTGTAAGACAATCATCCCAGAACATGGAGTACCTCAGAGACTGTACAGTGATAATGGGACCACATTTTGTGAATGATGTAGTCTCTCAGATGTCCATTAATTTAGGCATAGAGCTCAAAAACCATTGTTCTTATCACCCACAGAGTGCAGGATTGGTTGAGAGAACTAATGGCACCGTTAAACTCAGATTGAGGAAAACAATGGAGCAGACAGGCAGAAATTGGGTTGAATGTTTGACGTTGGTCAAAATGTATATGAGAATCACGCCCACTACTGACAAAGGACTAACACCTTTTGAAATACTGTATGGTAGACCGTTCAGTTTTACACGCTGTGTGATGATGTGTGTGAGAACCACAGAGCAGCATACACTAGCAGAATGGATGAACAAAATATTGAAATTTTAAAAGATGTTGTGAGTGCAAATGACCTGCCAGCCGTTCCTCTGTCTACACAGGAAACCCGGTGAAACCTGGAGATACCATCCTGATCAAAGCTGTAAGAGGAAAACTGGACCTCGCCCAAGTGGGAAGGACCTCACCGTGGTGCTGACTACCCCAACTGCCTTAAAGATCGCTGAGAGGTCTACGTGGATTCATCAGAGCCACTGTAAAGGTCACAGGTTTCCTGCCTAAAACGGACGAGTATGGTGTGAAGTCCGGTTACAAAGGGTGGTGAAGGCATTAGCCAGGCCTCGCTGGTCTCAACCTCGTGAAGAAACCAACAGAGCCTCACTCTTATTTTTAGCATGGCGTGGAGTCCTGCTGTGGATGGATGCGGAGGAGAGAGAGACGATTAAAGGGAAACTGAAACTAAGTGAATTTGACTGGTTCATAGAACAACATGAACTAAAGACTCATTTTGATTTGAACATGTTTATGCATGATCTGTGTTTTACCATGTTTAAGGGCAATGATTACTAAAATGATTAGCCAGACTTTTCCAGTTTTACCATACTTCTCCACCAAGAGAGAAATGGGAGAGCTTTTAATATCATGTGTGAAGTCTCAGTTAAAACTACAGCTGTGATATGGCTGGAGTGCTGATGTTATGATACAAAAGGTACACTGATAAGCTACAGTAGCCGTGCTGAGAACAAGAGGCACCGTTTTATTTCATTCTTTCCTTTTCAGTTTATTTTCACATTTTCCTCCTATGTTCAAGCTTTAAATTTTGTATTGTATACATTATGATTAAGATGCAAGCCTTACAGGTGATCGCCCATGTAACATCTTGGGGTCGTGTTGGGAATTTTTCCTCAGATACTGGGGTTTTGCCCAACCTTGCTGTTTAAAGTAAGTATCACTATGTAATCCAGTAATCAGTAGAGATGTAGTTCAATATGCATATGCCTTATTATGTTATTTTCAGGTGCTAAACGTCAAACAGGAGGGATATATTGGAGTGATGTATGTATCCATCGGGTGTCAGGCTTTTATCAGCCTGGTGGGAGAACGGAATGTTGGAGTTAAATGTTGACGGTTATGCACCTGTGGCCTTTTAGTTTCAGTTTGATTCTTGGTCATACATGGCCTCCGTGAGAATACTGATAGGGCCACCGGAAGAATCTGAAGGAGTGAAGATTCTGACGCGACAAGAAATGTGGCCAATTGTTTTCATTTACTGTATCTTGTCCTTTCTCTATAAATAAAGTGACTTGCGATCTGAGCGTCGGAGGAGGCAAAGCAGGAGGAGGCAAGCAGGAGGAGGCAAAGGGGAGGAGGCAAAGCAGGAGGAGGCAAAGCAGGAGGAGGCAAAGCAGGAGGAGGCAAAGCAGGGAAGGAGGCAGAAGGCGGGGCCTGCCCGGCCCGGCCTCAGGCGGACTGAGATCCGTCTGGAGGCAAAGGGAGGTTAAGGAGAAACCTGCTTCTCTCCCGCTTGCAATCGACAGCGCAATCTTTGCAAGCCTTAAAATCCATAAGAATTGACTTGTGTTTTATTTCGCTTTGAGTTGATCCTTCCTGGTAAAGAGCCGTTTGAGTGAAATAGTCTCAACAGTTGCCCAGACTGACCACATTTCCTGCCACAGCTAAAATATACTCTGCTTTACTCCCCCAGTAGCCTCTCTCTCTATCTGTCCCTGGCTTGTCTTCATACGACACGCCACTCTGACCAAGTTATTTGTTCCCGCCATCCAGACAGCTGTGATTCTGCATTAGTGCTCACTCTAACAAAAGCTTTAATATGAGAAATAAGTTAGTGGGAGGGGACACGTTTTTCAGCACTGCCTTTTTTTTTTTACTGACAAAATTTATTGTGTGATGGTTGGGCAGGCTTTAGGCAAAATATGTAATTTAAAAGAAATTCAATCAAAACAGGCAAAAATATTTAGGATATGTAAAACCTACAGCCTCAGTGCAAGGGCAGTGAGCTGCTGAGTTATAAAAACGTTAAAGTTTGTGTCTTGTCTTAATATCAGTCAAAGCTGTGCAAATTGGTGGAACAATAAATTACATTTTAAAAAAGCCTCAATTTACAGCGTCCTTTTATTAAATAATAAGAGATCAGAGACCATTCCTTCATCCAGAATCAGTCCAGTTTCCCAGCTTCTTCTCTCAAAGAGGTCAAAGAACTGGAATGGCCAGGAGAAGCTTTGGTTTGTGCACAGCGACTCATTTTGTGTTGTTTTTGAGGTTTGCGCATTTGGATTATTGTCCTATTGGAAGATTCAAACGCTGCCCATTATTACATTTCCCAACAGAGCTAGTCACTTTTTTATTTTTACTCCATGCCATGTGTCTAAACAAGATGTCCAGGACCACCAGCAGAAATATAGGCCCACAGCATTAAAAAAATACAGCATTAGGTTTCTTTGTGCACATTGATTCATGTGTTCACCAAACCCACTCTTTGAGTGTTTGTGTCCACGTGTTTGGACTGTTGTTGTTGTTTTCATGTCCCATGTGCTCCGTGGTGACCTACTCTCTCTGTCTTCAGTTAATGGTCCTATTGTGTTCAGGTGTGTTCAGTTAATTATGTCAATTACTTTCTGCTATATAAGTTCCTGTTATAACGTCTGGTCTTGCTCTGTGTATGCGTGTGGTTCCAGTCTGTCTGTCTGTCTTGATATTTACTCTTTCATAGAAGATTAAAGATGTTAAAAGTTATATTCCCGTTGGGAGTGCTCCTTCCTTCTACCACGCCGTGACAGTTTGATGCTAAAAAGCTATTTATTTTAGATTCATCTGACCATAGAAGAAGCATTTGTGGTGATATTCTTGCTTTATTGTTTTTCGTAGATCAGCTGACTTACGAAAAATGTAAATATTATGCACAAAAATAACTTATTCAGAGGCAAGGTAACACAACTTCCAGCGTATACACTTTTAAAAAAAACAGATTATGTCAAAGCACTGAACAGCGCCAAATTGGGTGAATAGAGTGATAGTAACAAGATTAAACTACTCATTTCCATCCAAAGGCATTTCATTAATAAAAGAAGAGACGTCATTGTCTAGATCAGCTCATTTTAAATAGTATCTTAGTGGTGATCAAATAGGCGATAATCGCTAGAAATAAGTGCCCCCAACTAAGCAAGCCAATGGCTTCAAACATCTCTTCCCAATCCAAACTCTACACTACCATTTCTGAATAAGTAACTGATATTGTTGAATATAAAAACAGATCAAGTCTTACATCGCTCCCCATTTTCCCCTCTCTTCGTCTCTCTGTCCTACATTTAAAGGCTTGAAAAGTCTCGCACCTCAGTTTTGTTCTTCTGCCAACAACATAAGCGTTTAACTGCTTTAAACCAGTTCAATCACTTATTTTTGAGTTGGGCATGACAGCGACAATGCTGACTTTTGACTGCCTTGTTTAATTTGTTCATTTTTAACCAGTTTGTTTCAGTAACCAGCGTAGTAACGTGTTAGTCACAGAACCGTCCAATTGTATGCTGCCATTGATGAACTGCTTTAATTTACATTGATTTCTTTAAATGTCAATCAAGACACTTGAAATGGATAAAAACGTGCAACTGAAAAATATGTTAGTAATAAAATGTTTTAGTAACATGACAAAATGTACAGAAACAAAAAAAATTTTTTTGGGGGTTATTCTGTTTTATTCATTAACACCGCTTTACATTTAGATAATTGATTTTAATTTTGGTACCATAGAAAAATTATAGGGTGGTGCAGGGATGATGTCAAAATCTGAAAGATTAATTCACAGTGAGTTCCTAGAGTTTTTTCTATGGGTTTTAAACTGAGTTTTTAATTGCATTGTGAATTTCACTTGAATGGGAAAACAAGCATTTGAAAAATGTCAAATTATTTCATTTATTTTGTATACATACATACATACATACATACATACATATAACAGCATGTAGCCTTCAAATATTTTTAAGTTAAGTAAACATTCCTCTTAAGAAATCCAGTGTAAAGCAAGTGTCATAAAACAGTTACGCTGAAGATGACAAAATAAAGGGTCACTTAATTTTTTGTACTACGTATTCAGTCTCACAATAAAATATGATTATCACTCCTGAAACTGTGCAGTGTGTGTGCTCAAGAAGCATGAAATGCATATTTTATTTAAACTGTGAATAGATTATAAAGAGAGCACTCCCTTGATAATCACTGGAAGATGTTAATGGAGTTCTGCACTCTTGTGAAAAGTTGCCTTCACTGGGAAGGTATTCTCTCAATTTTATTGTGTTTATACTTTAATTAAATAATGACCGGATACACCAATGTGCAGAACAAAACCATTGTCAGTGTTTAAAAATACTGAATGCACAGCAGTGTTTTATAGAATCTGCCTACTGGTGGGTACTAAACTGATTCTGTACACTGATTCAGTACCAATACTATTGACTAAGGGCAATATCGCAGTAATAATCGTAATGTGATTCATCTCACGATTATGAATGCACTATTGCATAACTTATCAGTGAACTACAGCTCTGTGTGACGGACATTTACTACTAATCACAAAAACTGTTTTACTGAAGAATGCATGAAACTTGCATGGGGATAAGCAACTACTTTCTCACTACATACTGGCTCAAAATAACTTCTTTTTTTAAGAATCGTACATCACTAGCATCTGGTGTTAGATTTCCCCAATAGAGTCATCGCATGAAACTTTTTGACCAACACCAAAAAGAGAATGAAAGCTGACAATTATCCATAGAGATCAGATTTCTGAAACCAGCTCATGCATCTCCTTTGAAGTTTTCTATCTTTGGTGTGTTATGCTGTTTGTGCATAGACTAAAGTCTCAAACCCAAAGAGATACTTTTTAAAAGCAAGACTCTACCATGCCTTCCAAAACACCTCCTAAAACTCACCACCATCACTGTGTGGGAAGATTTTACGCCACAATGTTTTATGCAAAGAAAGAAGAGCAGAGCTACTATTTTTGATGTAGCGTTGCTGCCGGCGCCATGTTCTGGAGATGCTATGTTTCGTTGAAAGTTCCAGAACACTGTCTCCAAAACAGTTTGACACAAATATAAGAAAGTATACAGTGATTTTTTTTACGGAAGAATGATTCTTAAAACCTGCAGAGAGACCCATGAAGTCTGTTTCTAAAAAGTGGGGCAATACTAACTTTGCAAAGGACAGTCTGGCTCTTCTGACTCACAGCCTATAAGTATGTTTTATTATTTAAAGAACCAATTGAGCGGTGTAGAGTAGAGGTTGGATTTTGTATCATATTTTGACATGGTGTTGTGTTTACATAGATGTCATTATAATCAGTAATTATGTCCTAACTGGATGCAACAAATGACTTGTTTCAAAATGTCATTTATTGTTTTTTCACCATGACAGGTCATTGCATTATAGTTATATATATTTTCATCACGTCGCTTGAGGTATTTAATACAATCACAACGACTGGATAACTGGCCAATCAGCTGGCTTCTGAAAAACAATAAGCTTTATGTAAACACTAGAAAGGCAGGGCATAGGGCAAAGCAACAATAATTTACAGTATGTGGAAAATACAGTTTTTTAACTTTAAACCGCATAAATATTCTGCATTACACCAAATACACATAATAATGTTCTCTTTAGCGAGGTCATATGACCCCATTAATGTTACAGTTTGGTCCTTTTAGAGGAATGACCACTTTTCTGACATTTGTCAGACTACAGTATTCATTTAACTGGTACAATTTTCAAATCATTACACCAGAAAAATGGAAAGACAGTGTCGGTGAAGGTGGTTGTGGATGTGTGTAGATGTGTGTTAGTTACAGGATCAGAGAAGGACAGTGTTCCTCTGTCATAGTCCAGATACACCCTCACCCTCTCCAGCCTCTGATTAACAGGAAACCAAACCGCTCATCCAGTCCATACTGCACCCACTCAGACCTCACTGTTAAAGAAAAGACAGGTCCTTCCTCTGGTTTGATGCTGTAGTTGCTCCAAGACTCCAGTATAAACTATCTTTAACTTCCACGTCCCAGCAGTGTGTCCCAGAGTTAAAACCTCTGAACCCAGAACACAGGTATGCCAGCAAATCTCCTCTGGATTATCAGAAATAGTTGACTGCTCAAACTCCTAACATCTCAGATCAGTCAGATCATCAGGCTGACAGGACAAGAGATGGATGAGCAGTGTTTGGATCTGAGTATCACAGGAGCTGATGAGACACAATCAGCAGATGCTTTTATTCTAAGTTCATATAATGATCAAGAGTGAACCCTATTTGGATTCCGTAAAATAAAAATGATCTCTGCTGTATATGTGCTAACTGTATCTATGTTCTCTTTTTCATGGCTCATTTTGGTGTAATAGCTCCATTAATTATCTCACACATAATGCTACATTCTATAAAACTTCCCCCATGCATCATGTCCAGTGTATGTACAAGAGCACAGATCTTCTGAGACTCACTGTTCTGATGATGTCCTGCATCTTCTTCCAGACTCCTGAAGGACAGGTTGCCCAAGTATCGTGGCACATGAATCAAAAGCTCCAGAAGGTGTCTGTGATCCGGGATGTGATGAGATCTGGACTCTGGAAGAAGATTCGGGATCAGGACTAAAGTGGATTTGACTTCAGAAGCAGAGAGACCAGAAACACCAGCAGATCACTCACCTTTCCTTTGAGACTAGAAACTTCTGCAGAAACAAACACACCATTTATCATCAACAACTCAATCAATCAATCAATCAACTAATGATCTGAAATCAGACCTCTAAAAAGCAGACGTCATTGTCTTTCATCATCTCTCCGTGTCTTTAATTGTGTCTGGAAAGAGCTGAGATGTGTTTGTTGATCTCCTCCATCTTCTCCTTCATCATCTTCTTCTTCTGCTCCTCTTCCTCCTCAGTGCAGTGATCGTAGCTTTCCTTCATCTCTGAGAAACTGATGAAGCTTCTCAAACTGCTGTTTAATCTGACTCTCTGTGTGATCAGCTTGAGACTGAAATCAAAACCACATTCACTTCAGTCAGTCTTAAAGATGCAAATTATTCTGGAGCAAATATGAAGTGGAGTGAATAAATGTATTAGTTAAAGGTTTAGTTACTCTAAAATTTAAAAGTAGCCCATTTTTACTGACACACAAGCTCAGGGAGATGAAGGAAAGTTTTCTTACTTTTAGCAAAGGAAACCAGTCTCCTCATGGTCTTCTATCGTAAATCCTCCAACATTTTCTTTATAAATCCTCATATTTATGCTTCTAATTCATGACTACCACTATGTGTTTTCTTCTCTCCAAATTCATCAATAATACGCTAATGTCATACGTCATCCAGAGGAACTGTTTCCGCATATAAACAATAGTGATAGAGAAGTGTTTATTTCATTTGAAATATGGATTGTTTTGCATATTATAATCAACAGAAGTGAAAGAAAAGCATTTGTTGTTACATTAGAAATTTATTACAAAAACGCATGCATCATTTTATTATGGATACAGGCTTTATTTAATGTGTTTTTCGACTATTAAAGGAAAACACCCACCCACTGCAATGACAGGGGCTTAGAAGTACCAGTATTTTTTAATATAACTCTGACTGGATTTGTCTGAAAGAAGAAAGTCATATGCACCTAGGATTGCTTGAGGGTGAGAAAACATAGGCTAATTTTCATTTTTGGTAAACTAACCCTTTAACTACAATTCAAACTTTCTGAACTACAGTAGCACTAGTACTCTAGTAGCAGATGTTCTGTCACTGTAGGTTAAAGTATGCAAATCAGTCTTTTTTCACAAAACACAAGTGTTAAATGGCTCAAAGGCTGGAATACACTGTTACATTGTGTAACTCTTGCCCTGGTTTCCTCCAATTTAACTTCTGGAGAAGCTGACGATAGTTACAAGCTAGAAGCCAACCAATTCAGTTGTGATTCAACAGAAAACATAGCGTGAATGAAAGTGCTGATAGAAAGATAGCATAATGTGATGTGAAATGTTACAGAACTTGCACTGCACTGAACCCATCTAACACACACACACACACACACACACACACACACACTGCAAGGAATAAGACTTTGTTGTGTATTCCAGCCTTAATAACACTTGAACTTATGGAGTTAATAAAGCATTTCTATTTTTTCTATTATGCATGAAAATGCAGATTTTCAAATTAAACGAATTACTGGGTTGCTATGCTTTCGCACTGGTCTTTCCGTGTCTCTGTGAAAAAGACCAACGATAATAATGAAGATAAAAATAAAGATCTATTTTTTCTATTAGATTACACCAATCTTACAACAATATTAAATATTAAATCATGATTAAAACGATTCTGCTGAAAATGAGCACTAGCCAATGGTATTGCCGCATGCACGTTGGCTTCGCCCACTCCAGCGAGTTTCAGTTTCTGTTACATTTTTTTAAAATGCGCAATAGTTAAAATGGTTTGAGAAATAAAAATATGCACCTAATCCGTTCTGAAAATACAAGCAATACATCTTCTCAAACTTCAAAAGAATCCGTCCTCACCCCGATGTGTTGAACGGTTCTCTCAAACTCTCCCTTTGATGTTTTCTTTGTGTTGAAGTTTCTCGCAAGGGCTTCAGCGCCGCGTCGAGCTCGTCCTGCAGGATGGTCATGAAACGGGCTTCATTAGCGAAAGCGCACAGAGGCATACGTGGTTTATAAGACCTCGCTTATAAGCGTGTTTCATCTCCCACCTTGTACGACGAGCCACTTCCCCGATGGGTCTGAACGCGTGACTGTCGTGCGTCCGTGAAGTCAAGCAGATCAAACACGCAGGCTGCTTGTCCTCCAGACAGAAGAGTTTGAGTTTCTCGCCGTGCAATCCGCAGATCTCCTCGGACGCCGGGGAAGCGCTCTCGTTCCTCTCCTTCAGGAAAGACTCGCACAGGTTTTTCAGCGCGAGGTTGCACGTAGGGTCGTGTCTCGAGGACCTCCTGCAGACGGGACACTCGCGGGTTTCCTGATCTTCCAGAACCTCTGAAGGCACTCTTTACAGAAGCTGTGACTGCACTCTCAGAATAACAGGAGCGCTGAAGACTTCGCGACACACCGGGCAGCTGTAATCGTATTCGGCTGGAGAATCCATCTTACCTAACGAGCAGCAGAAATCTAAAACATCGCTTTCACTTTCAGAATGACTTCAAATATCCCCAGAAAGAACCCAAGCAACCAGAAACTTCTCTTTGTGTTATGTTTTGTTTAGTTTTTTTTTACCTGGCCACCAAATTCGTCTTCTAAGATGAGTTGAAACATGCCAGATCTTGAAAGGCCGCAGCAATGCAGTGAACATCATCAATGCATGTTTAAAAAGACACATTTCTGGACTTTTTTAAAGGAAACAGAGAAGCAAACAAAATTAATTAAATGTGCTATGTGTTTGTTTTTTTTTTTTAATGATTCCCAATTCCATTCGCGATTTCTAGTATTTTTAAAGGCTTTACGAGTATTTCAATATTGTAATTAGAAATTAATTCAATATTAGAAGCAGATTTGTTAGTTTATTAATTGTCAAGGTCATGTTATCCGCATCTCCTGAGCTCCATCACGTCACTCCCATAACATCCGTCACCACTCATCTTCATAAATATTTCATCAAATATAACTTTAGGAACTTGACCGAGGGATCTTTTGAAGCTCGGTCGTTGGTGTAGAGGGAGAAGAGCACTGGGGAGAGGACACGGCCCTGAGGGAACACAAACTGATAGAAGATGAGCTGAGCTCGTCCAGATAGTCTGCAACAGCTTCAAAACTACTCCATGTTTGGTGTGATTCAGACAGTTTTCGGTGAAACAGCAGCGGTTTGAAAATCCCGCCGATAAAGTAGATCCTTTAGTAAGTAAAGTAGATTTGTTTTGCCATCACCACGTGATCTGTGACAGCCCAAACTCCATTTTTGCACACAACCACCTGCTTCATATTGATTTAAAAACCATTGCAAAGGCTTCTAGTATCAATTACGCCAATGAACCATTCCACAATAATCTTTTATTGACTCATTTATTCACACAAAAATGAGAATTGTAGAACAAATTGATTTGAAACAGTAAATAAAAAAAATTGCTGATGCAAAGGCTTTTTCCACAAGATGTCACTAGCGTGAACCCTCTCCAAAGGCTTTGAGGGGAAAGTCTAGAAACTACCATGAATATAATGCATGCAAATCATTAACCATGTAAGGACAGACGAGCAGACCCAATTGCAGAAAAAAAACAGTTTATTTAACAATCAAGGGTTTTGTTGTAATAGTCCAAAAGACGGGTGAAACCGCTGGCAGTGACTCCAGCCCCAATTCCAGAGGCAATTCAAATGGACGCATTCAGGTGGGACGAAGGGTGAACCAGACCCTACCGGTGGGGCGGGAAAAGGTGTGACCGGGATGCCTCACACAGTAGCCATGTCCAGCATCAACAAAACAACAAAACACAAGACCAACACAACAGGCCGCTGCCAACCCCTGACAAACCAGGTGAGATTGCTTAATGCATTTCTAGCTACAAGAACATGACTTTCGAGTATGGACTGGGAAATTACAATATATTAAAACGTAATTGCAATGATTGTTATAAAGGGTAACTTTTCAAAAGTTGTAATAACACAATGTTCATTTTAAGATATTAAGATATTATAACACTCTGCAACACTGACTTTTTGTGCACAAAACAAACTTGAAAATGGAAGAAACACAATGCCATTTTTAATAAAGACCCATTCCCGCTGCCTCATATCAATTAAAGGTGGACCATGAAAGAGGGTTGAGAAAAAGGTTATAGCTCTAGTTGCGTAAAAATACAAATAGAAACATAATTACACAAAAGTAATGTTTACTGCATTATACTGTGATCGATGTGTAATTTTAATTTTCTTTTATAACATGAATTATAAGTCTTGGACAAATACTGCAGAGATCACATCAACAGCCCAAAGACAGTATGCTCTGATTGCCGTCTAACAGATGAAAGCTTTATTAAGTGTATAAACAGGATTTATTCTCTATTTAAGCAACATGAAGTAAAATATCCGTTCATCAAACATGACAGAATCGTGTTCTGGTTGACGCAGTTTTTTCTTTAATCCTGAAATATGAAGGTCAAGATGCCGAAGTCGTTGTCAGTTGGGGAGAGCAGGTTTTCGGCTCTGGCTCTGTGTAACGTCCTGCGCAGGAAATCCCTTCGTTCGCGCCACTCCTGAAGCTCCTCCTCGCTGTGAGCGAAGTCACAACTCGCACCATCGGCACAGCCCTCCTCCGACCTGTCAATCAAACACACAGCCAATCAGGACAAAGACAACCCCTTCGCGACCGATGACGCTCACTGATTTGACGATGGTGAACCTGGGACAGATGGAGAAGCGGGGTCCGGGGAAGCGGTGGGACCAGGCCAGGCTCTCGTCCTCTCCTCTCCTGCTGAACACTCTCTGCTTGTGCTTCTCTGTGGAGATGTGCTGCTGCCACTGGCGATTACTGCTGCTGTGTTTCCAACACAGAGAACAGTAGAACCCGTTCAGCTGTAGAAATAAAACACGTAAGCAGCTAAGTCTTCATGTTTTACACAACTTTGGGCTTAGCCTAGCCTAAAAAATTAAAATATCGGTGATTGGTTGCCGTTATTTGGGCTATATATATGGTTGCTTGTTAGCTAATCCTGACTTTGTTTCTTTTGCAATCAAACAAACAATATATTCCCAATATGTAATAATTAGTACTGTAGGGTTATTCATGCAGCCTTTTACACCCCATCTCCTTTATTGAAGTAAAATCCTATTGTGACGTTGGGAGAAGGTGAGCGATGCTATATATAGATCTATATTAACTTGTCAAATATTTTTATAATGCATTCTTTATTAGCAGCCATACTATTAGTAGATCTATAGTTCTAGTTTATTTTATTATACAGTAAATATGTTAAAGCTCACTCTTGCTCTGGTCTCAAATCCTCTTTAAATGGCCAAGACCAGCCCAAGAGGCCATTTGACTGACAGGTAAACCAACCAATCATGTTTGAATCGTGGCTCGTCACGTTTATTTTTATAACACGCCAGTGTTTAAAACTCTTGGACCCCTTAAGCCGCAGAATGTACATACTTTTGAAAACCGGCGTTTAGCCGATGCTGATAAGAAACAGGAGAAACGGAGAAATGAGCCAGCTGGAGCGTACACGCCGGTTCAGCAAAGTCTGTCGGCATGGTGATCTGCTTCTTTTCCATTGGCTGAGATGCTGAGGGTGATGTCAGAGGCTCTGTTCTGTTTGGAGGTTGAGAGCCAATCGTCAAACACCAGCTGGATGTCCTTGACTGTAGCGGAGAACCACGAGACCTCAATCATTAATTCAGACCATATCTAGGCTTTGATGTAACAACTTCACACCGGTTTACACACATACAATGTACATGAGAAAGTACACTTTGTCATTAACCCAAGTATCATTTATATTTATTTTAGCGGTGCTGAGATAAGAAGCAGCTGAGCACATAGCGCTCCCGTTCTCCCTCGTGTTTGCGCCGTCATTCAGTTCTGTCTAATACTGATAATCAGAACAGTTAAACAAATGAATTGAAATGAATACTAAAAAGTATTATAACGATTGCTTTAAAAGAAGCGCTTTTGCATAAGTTTTGAATCCATTCAGCGATCTCAGGTCTGGCGAGAGCACTTTTAGCATAGCTTAGCATAGATCACTGAATCCGATTAGACCAGTAGCATAGCGTACAAAAAATGACCAAAGGGTTTTGACGTTTTCTTAAACTTGGACCCTTCTGTAGTTATGTCATGTACTAAGACCGACAGGAAAATGAAAAGTTGTGGTTTTCTAGACTGATATGACTAGGAACTATACTCTCAAGGACGTCTGGTGATCTACCATGGCCGCAGTAGGAGCTGTGATTTCACTGCAACTGCTGCGGCCATTGTTTCCTCTGCTCTATATTTCCCAGAGGCAAGTAGAACTAGAACTCTCATTACTGCCTAAATCAATAAAAACTAATTTTTGAAAAAGTATATACTGGTAATTTACAAATGTTGCCATGAACAGCTGTACACAAAATCCTATAAATCCTAAATCAAACCTCAGAACTTCACAAAACCTGGTTGGTATATGCAGTATGTGACTGTGACTGAACATCAGTGTTGATTGTGTTTGTGTTTGATTTAACGCTTACAGCCCGTTGTTCTTCATGTCGTCCACAGATCCTTCTCCTCCTGACTGTGAGCGAAAGTGCAGTTCCCGATGTAATTGCATTTACGTTGCTTCAGCACATGGACGCAGATCTATGAGAAAACGTACAGTGTTTTTAGCAGTGGGGTAAAGTAACAAAATATGAATACTAGCTTAGTATTTTTTGGGAGTATCTGTACTTTACTTGAGTTTTTCGGACAAATTGTACTTTTATTCCACTCGCCTCCTAATTGAAATGTATATTTTTTGGTGCATATTCATTACTTACTGCAAAAAATAAAGTCAGAAGAACACAGGCGACAAGAAACCAGGTTGGACAAATCAAGGATTTGGTGCTTGCAAGCTAGACTCCTAAAAGCACCTTTGCTCATGTTGCAGCCAACACAACTGCAGTCAGTTTCATTTTTAAGTCAAGTCAAAAAACAGAGGTCCAAACAAATAACACAGCACTGTTTTGCCTCTCTGAGCAATGGACAGTGTTTACTTGTTGAACACATCAGCTTTTTAAATGAATCTGTTGAATAAATGATTCACTCATTAGCATCGTCAAATGTTTTGTTCCTGAATGAATCAGTTGTTTGAATCAAGTGATTGAATCTCAGTGACTTGCTGTCACCTACTGACGGTTTTAATTTCGCATTTCAACTTTTTCATGTTTTAATGGTGATGATCTGGTTTAAGTTTAACAAGCCTAACGATTCAATGGACCATTAAGTAAAGAACTTCACTCTTGAATGAATCAGCCATTTGGACAAATCAAAAAAAGAAAAAGCATATATGACTCTGACTTAATCATTACGACATTTACTACCACCTACTGGTAGTTTTATTTTATTATTCAGAGTATCATTTCATTTTAGAAATAGTTAAAATTTCCATAGTAATAATAGTAAAATTACTAAATCAATTATTAAAAGTATAGCTCACCCACAGAATCACTTTTTGTAATGTCTGTTTGATGACTTTGATGGCAATTTCCAGCAATAAACTAGCATAGCTGTTTAACCAACATCCTGTTTAGATGGCGTCCTGTCGATGCATGCTTGCTGTGGTTTGCAGCTTTAATTGGAACCTATACATGTGTTTTGTGTCTCGCTAGTGTTTAAAGATAAAACATGTTGCTATTAGGTAAAGAACAGATTATTCACTACGTGCCAAATAAAGGTCGAGCATCCTGTTTTTATGCTGCAGAAAAAGAAAGAAACCCTCCCCTATTTAGCATGGAAGGAAGAATGTGTGTGCAATAATTCAGCTTGAGCTGATGTAATCAAGAACATAAAGCTTAGGAGTGTCTTCATTTGAACTAAACTATATCCAATAAGATAACATTTTGCTGAAAATCTAGTTGAGGAACTTTGTAACCACCTCCTGAAACCATTTCAATGGTGATGCAATAAAATCTTTTAAACAAGACTCAAGAGTAATTTAGCATTAATGAGCTATTAATAGAACTGAGAATATATTTTCTATCAAGCCATTTCCGACTGCATCTAACATTTTAAGAGGTCAGGAAACATCTTTGAGAGTCTTTTTTAAAGTAGAGATGTGAATCAGGAGTTTCTGGCTTCCACCCCAGGTTTTTACTTACTTCATATTGTTGAGGAAAGGTCTTGGAAAAGGGCAAAGGTCGAACTGCGACCCACGTCTTCTTCTCTTGGGATTTGACCAGTAAAACCCTCCTGTCTTTGGTCCAGCTGAAAAGAGACATGTGAAGAGAGTGAGACAGTTGTGTTGAGGTGTGTGTGTGTGTGTGTGTGTGTGTGTGAGCATCCGTCTGCACCTGTGTCTGGCTTTAGCGGTGCAGTATTTCTGCGCTTCGGTCCGGTTCACTGACCAGCCCGTCTCCAGCACTGACCGCACACAAACTTCATCAGCTCCAGCCTGTGACCTTTGACCTTGGCACTTCCTGTTCCCTGCACAGGACCCACGTTGCCATTACGTCACCTCCGTTCTGATTGGACTCTTCGATTTGGCACCAGTGATTTTGCTCAGTGAGAGGAAGCTACGACCGCAGGCTGATGGAAAGACGACATAAATAGAGCTGAGAAATGATAAAAGTGCTAATTATTTTACTAAACCTCCAACAGTAAGCATTAAAAGATCCTTCCTCCAAAAACAGCAACCAAGATTTTCACTAAATAAAAAACTAGCATTTTGGTTTAATTAGTGCTTAAGCAACTTGACACTTTCACATCCTTTTTTTAAGTTTTCGCATTCCTGCCATTACATGAAGTGTGAGAAAGAACAAAATGACTTGATTTGTGAAAGAAAAAAACAACACCAAGGTAAGAAAATAACGATAAAGCACCATTTAAGAATGACTTTTATTTCTATTAATTGATTTAATATTAAAATATCTACTAAAATAATATAATAATTAAATAGAAACTCACAAGCTGTTTGTTCCAGTGTTTTTTAGACTCCTGTACAATCTCTTCATGAGTGATTCCTAAACACACACAGGTGAAGTCTGTTAGTTTCAGTGTCTCCACCTGCTGCTCATTTTAGTATTGCTGTGTTATTTTCACATCAAACTAATTGAGCGTTTTCAAATCACAATTTTAAGTCGTTGACTTTTTCAGTTTCGTTGCCGAGCCCCTGAACAGTTAAACTGCCCACTGTCTCTTCTTCATAAAAAACCTCCAAGACACCATTCCCGCAGTGAATTTTGAGGTTATGATTTTTCACATTGAAGACAACTGAGGGAGATCTATTACAAAAGCTCTAACATTCACTGATGCTCAAGAACGAATGCTTTAAGTCAACACATCTGAACTTTACGTACACGTTTTTTTCCTGGGGTTTAAATATCACATTTTCATTCAGTGCTACCCTTCGGAAGTCCCATAGGACAAAATAAGCTCAATTTATCATGCCTTTCAAATTCAAAAAGCATATCTGGCACTCATACAGATTATATAAAGTAGTTTTGAAGTCTTTGGTTCTTTTTAATTGTGATGATTTTGGCTCAGAAACAGAAACCCACCAATTCACGATCTCAATAAATTAGGATATGGTGACATCAATGATCAAATCAAAACACCTGCAAAGGTTTCCTGAGCCTTCAAAATGGTCTCTCAGTTTGGATCACTAGGCTACACAATCATGGGGAACACTGCTTGATCGGTCCAGAAGACAATCATTGACAGCCTTCACAAAGAGGGTAAGACACAAATATTCATTGCCAAAGAAGCTGGCTGTTCGCAGAGTGCTGTATCCAAGCATGTTAACAGAAAGTTGAGTGGAAGGAAAACGTGTGGAAGAAAAAGAAGCACAACCAACAGAGAGAACTGCAGCCTTTTGAGGATTGTCAAACTTCACAAGAAATGGACTGAGGCTGGGGTCAACGCATCAAGAGAAACCAGGAATTTGGCTAAAGTTGTCGTGTATTCCTCGTGTTAATTCACCCCTGAACCAGAGACAACGTCTGAGGCGTCTCACCTGGGCTAAGGAGAAGAACTGGACTGTTGCCCACTGGTCCTCAGATGAGAGCAAGTTTTGCATTTCATTTGGAAACCAAGGTCCTAGAGTCTGGAGGAATGGTGGAGAAGCTCATAGCCCTTTGCTTGAAGTCCAGTGTTAAGTTTCCACAGTCTGTGATGATTTGGGATGAATGTCATCTGCTGGTGTTGGTCCATTGTGTTTTTGAAAACCAACGTCACTGCACTCGTTTACCAAGATTTTTTGGAGGACTTCATGCTTCCTTCTGCTGACCAGCTTTTTGGAGATGCTGATTTCATTTCATTTGACACATGCCCACACCGCCAAAAGCACACGCAGTTGGTTAAATGACCATGCTGTCGGTGTGCTTGACCGGCCTGCAAACTCACCAGACCTGAACCCCAGAGAATCAATGGGGTCTTGTCAAGAGGAAAATGAGAAACTAGAGACGGGCTGAAGGCCACTGTCAAAGAAACCTGGGCTTCCACACCACCTCAGCAGCGCCTCAAGCTAATCAGTAAATAAAGGCAGTAAATAAAGCAAAAGGAGGCCCTACACGTACAATAAATGAACATATTTTCCAGAAGGCCAACAATTCACTAGAAATCTTTTTTATGAAGTATTCTAATCTGTGGAGAGTGAAGAAGAACCAAAGGCTTAAACTTCTTCAGTCAGTGTGCACTGAATTGATTTAATACACGACTTTCACAATTTGAGCTGAATTACTGAAATAAATGAACTTTTCCACAGCATTCTAATTTATTGAGATGCACCGGTATTATATACATATATATTACTCTGAATGTCATGTTTGTGCCATGTTATACTTCATTGTGAAGTTTGTGTACCAGTGTCTCTCTGCAGGATCCAGATCTGCAGCTCGATGAGCGAGTGAGCGAAGCAGCAGCCGTCCTTCCTCTTACAGTCCGAAGTGAGCTCGAGACGACACACGTCAAACTGACAGCGAGAGCTCAGCGCTCGGACCTTACTGTGACTGACAGCGCGCTCTTCACGCGTGAACCAAACACCTGACAGACACACAGAAGGGCACAGGCTTACGATCCGGTTCCGCGGTCACGTCTTCATCAACATGCGATGGTTCTCACGTACTTGTTCTTGTCAAACTGATGTCGAGTCGGTGCGTTCGCACACAGAGCGGGATTCTCCTTCCAGCGTTTGCTGATCGTTCTGGGTCGGCAGTCGAAACAGGCCTGTGAGAGGACACCAGGTCCAGTATCACAACAGTGTCAAATAATAAGACTCGTGATCGAGCGAATGCTCATGAAAACTAAGGTTCATATTTGTAACTGAGTTTTAAAATCACATGCATTTTAATGAAAACAATCTTCTGAAAATATAAGAAACTTGACTCGCATTAACCTAACCTAATTACAGTCTTGTGCTATTATAATGTTGCATGTTTTGAAATACATTTAAAGTAATATACAATGCGTTTTAGCGTTTATATTGAATAAATTTACAAGTTTAATTTAACATGCAGTTTCTTTTAGATTAAAACTGACCAAAATGAATGAATTTTGCATTGAATTATTTAAATATTTCTGTCAAAAAAAAAAAATTTTGTTTTTAAATGACTAAAGACCCATTCACAACACAGACAGTAGTAATACAATAGAATATAACATAATATACTTTTAATAACCTTGGTTCATACTGTATAACAATGTAATGATAAAAACACAGACACAATATCCCTTTAAATCCAGCTTTTTCCAGCTGATGAACGATAGAAACATCAACATCTCTAAACTGAAGTTATAATGTGATGGAGTGGACTTTATCGTTCTTGGTGTGAAGATAACAAATAAAGTAAAGTAAACACTAAAAACAAACACTTCGATGACCGGCAGTAACACCCAGTAATAAGACGTACTCATATAAAGTATAAAGCTCAAGGCTAAACCTGTGTGTGCCGTTACCTCCTGAGGAAACATAAACATGCCCGTGTGTATGTTCAGTAGTTCAATGACGCCCCGAGTGCTTGTCTCTCATTGGTCGAGAGCGGATTGAAGAGCAGCTCTCTGATCAGTAAGCCCCGCCTCTCCTGCGTCCACACGTCAATCTCTTCTTGACAATAGGCAAGCGTGCAGCCTTCGCCGTGCCACACCTGATTCTCCAACACCTCTACACACACACACACACACACACAGGGAGGATTTAATGGCACTAGTTCATCAGTCACTGAGCGGTTAACTGATGACGCACCTCTACAGAGCACAAAGGCGGCCTGGAAGTTGTTGCGGAGTTGGGCGGGGCCGGATCCGCCTCCAGGGTGGGTTAGCCCGCCCCTTCTCCTGCACAGCAGAAGATCCTTCTTACAGCTGTGAGAAACACCAGGACTGAACTCAAAATCCAGCACACCTGGACCTGAGAGAGACAGCGCGACAGACGATAGGAATCAAAAAGGAATGAAAAAAAAAGACAGAATGATAAATAGAGCAGAACAATTGATCAAATGGATATAGATATGATAAGTGGAATATTAGATTAAAAGCGAACAATGACATGAGAGAAAAATTAAAATGATAACGTAATGCGTAACAATAAATGGTATAATCTGTAATAAACCACAATAAAAATAACAGAAACAATGATAAAATGATATATAACAAAAGATCAGATTAAAAAATGAACTAGACAGAACAAAAAGAATGACATGATTATAGAATGATGAATAAAATTAATATATAAAACGCTAAATAGACTAACAGGTATAAAATAAATTAAACTAATTGAATAAATAGAATGATAAAACAATGATAGAGTAATAAATCAATAAACAAATATATACAAAACATTGGATATAACAAATAAAATGACGAACAGAACAATTCACCAAAAAATAAAACTATACGTAAAAAATAGAGCATCAGATGGAACGATAGATGAAATGACAAGCAAATGCTTAAAACAATAAAAAGAAAGAAAAAAACAATGGAACAGCTGCCAGAGAGAATGATAAAACAGTAAAAGAATAAAGAGAGCTCACCCGTGCTCCTGAAGCAGCTGCTGCAGGCTGGAGTGAAGTCATGTGATTGTTCAAGAGGGTTCCTGGACAGAGTCGAGGTCCCATGACCATTCCTCTGTAACACACACACACACACACACACTCTAATGAAACAAACAAAGATGCACTAGCGCTGTCGCATCTTCCAAAACATCACACTGACCGCGGGAGGATCGTCAGCTTGACAGGCGTCAGGAAGCGGCGGCGATCTCGCGCCTGACAGAGAAACAGACACAAGCACGTCATCAACCCCACAGGACCCAGCGTCTCAGCACAGTCTGGAGAGCGGCGACCGTCAGACCTGGCAGGGCGAACTCGGACAGCGAATCCAGCGAGGCTCCTCCCACCGCCAGGGGCGGGCCGAGCGAGTCCAGCGCGTCCAGCCGGCCGCCGCTCAACCCCGAGCGCCGCTCCGCTTCCGTGAAGGAGTCCAGAGAGTTCAGCTCACCCCCGACGGACGAGAAGAAAGCCGGAGGGAGGCGAGGAGGTGAGAAACACAGCAGGCCGCTGGGAACGACTCTGCTCTGAGCACCAGACAGGACGGGGTTAACTCATCGTCTGCGTCCGGCAAAATCATAGTCCAGGACGTTTCAAGCACTATTGCTCTTCACGATATCTAATGAATAAACTAATAAAGCAAAATGCAAATAAAGTGCAGCGCATGCAAAAGCAACTTGAAAGAATACTACAGCAAAGTTATTGCTTTCTTAATTTAAAGTGTTTTTTTTTAAATGCATGACTGGCCTGAAGACCCTTGGAAAGTTATGAGCTACATCATACCTGTTACGGCTGTGACAACACGCTGTGTACTAAATATACACAATACACACATTGGGTTCATTAAAACGGGACAGTATTTGACAAAAAGCAAACCAATGTAGTTGTATTTTGAAACGTTTAACTAATCTAGAGCCATAACTAATGATTATATTGGTAATCAAGCAATACGGATTATTGCGAGTAATCTGATATTTTTAGTAATAAATATAGACTAAGTGTAAAGTGGATTACGTTTCCATGTATTACACTAGCGACAACAGGATAAGACACCACTGACTTCCATAGTAAAAAAAAATACATACTATGGGAGTCAATGGTGACCTAAAACAGCCTGGTAACAAACTTTCTCTAAAATATCGGCAAAACAAAGAAATTCAGCTTGAGGGTAAGTATGACGAGATGGGAGATCTTTTTTAGGTACTACTCCTTTAAGTACGCTACGCATTATAACACCTGCAGAGGGCGCTAACAGCCTAGCGATGTTTCATTTTTCTGCGCAATTCAACAATTTTGTGATTCCACGTGAGCACGCAGAGCGACGGCTTGAACTTTTATTTTGAGATCGCGACGGCCACAAATCACATACATGTGGATGCGTTCTCCTGCGCCGGCGTGGGTTTTTAAACGATTTACGTGACAGATCTACCGTTTCCAATTCTACTTTTACTTTGCTTTTCGCCTCTAGGAGCAACATCATGAGAGAGCGAACGACTTTAGATTTTTTTAAATGCAAAACAAAAAATACTCATTCCATATATACATACTGCCTTTTAAACATACAAGTACTTTTTTTCAAGTACCTTTTCATAAATATGTTTGTTTCGAGGCCTTTCCAGGACTCGCGTTAGAAAACGATCAAACTCAAGGACTTGAGGCCCCTTGCATGAACCCAGTTAGTCGGCCTGGCTCACCTGCGTAGCGTCTTCCTCTTTAGACATGCAGTCCAGCAGACTGTCCAGCTCGTCTCCCATCAGCTCGGTGTCCTCCAGACCCAGGGCCCGTGGGGTCGCTCGCGAGGACGGAGGCGGCCAACCAGAGTCACCTGCAAGAGACGGAGAAAACACTGAAAGCTGCGAAACTCTAGCATAACACACGCTTCTTTTGATAAAAACAGCACACATATGTCCATCAGTGCTTCAGAAATATTTTATATATATATATATATATATATATATATATATATATATATATATATATATATATACACACACGACTTGTTTTGATAGCTCGATAAAATGATGTACCAGGGTGTTTTAGCATTGCCTGCAGTGTCACATGATCTCTCAGAAGTCTTTCTAATATGCTGATTTGCTGCTCGGTGATGTTTGGAAGCGTTAAAATCACTTTTATGGAAACTTTTAATTTAATTTTTTTAGGATATGGGATAAAGTCTTTACTCTCACTTTCGAACAAACCAAATGTTTCCTTCATCCAAAACGTTTGCACACTGATGTTAATTAAAAGTATTTGGCAGGCAGATTCATCCAAAGCAACGTTACAACAGAAAGCTGTGGATGTATTCTCTGGGAATCATGACGTCGGTGTTGCTAGCGTCACGCTGAAATACCTGCAGAGTCTGTCACTTCCTCCAGTCCCACAGAAGAAGTCTGCAAACACACACCAGACACGTCTCAATCTACTCCTCATCAGCTGGATGAGCTCTAATTCAAAGATGAGAGATTAGTCAAAATAGGTTTTTTTTAAATGAAGTCTCGCCTCATCTAAAAGTGACGGCATGACCGAGTCGCCCTCAGATCCTGCAGCTGCCCCGCTCTGAAACAGAAGAACACGGATACGGATCAGATACCAAACGTTTCCTTAAGACTCAAACATAGTGTTAAAAATATCCCAACAACAGACAGAAATCACAACACCTGGACAGTCACATGACCCTGATGCAACGCACCAAGAACACTTTTTATATAGCAACAAAAAAAATAATATGAGTAAAGAGTAAATTATCCTTCCTATCTTTTCCAAATAGAGTTTAGCATGAAATTTTGTAAATTAAGCTGCAATTGTAATCCTAATTACACCTAATTTATGTCAGTTTAAGTATTTGTGACCGAGACATTCTGAATATTTCGGGGCCTTCGTTTGTTTACTGGGCACTAATCGTGGATAAATTAGTTTGCTCAAATTTAAATGTTTAATATTTTAAATCAACGACTGCTTTAAATCCCTCGAGGATCGCCACCTTAACGTGGTGGAGGGGTTTGAGTGCCTGAATGACCCTAGGAGCTAGGTTGTCCGGGGCTATATGCCCCTGGTAGGGTCTCCCATGGCAAACAGGTCCTAGGTGACAAGCCAGACAAAGAGCGGTCCATGACACCCTTATGGAAAAGACCTGGAATGGAGTCGCGGCGTCGCCGGTATGGCGCAGCCGGGCCCCGCCATGGAGCCAGGCCTGGGGCCGGGGCGGCATCGAGGCGCCTGGTGGCGGGTCTTGCCCCACGGGACCCGGCCGGGCTCAGCCCAAACAGCGGCGTGGGGCCATCCCCCCGTGGGCCCACCACCTGCAGGAGGGGACCGTGAAGGGGCCGGTGCCTTGTGGTTTGGGTAGCAGTCGAGGCGGGGACCTCGACAACCCAACCCTGGACTCAGAATCTAGTTTTAGGGACATGGGCGTCACCTCTCTGGGGGGAAGGAGCCTGAGTTGTTGCGTGAGGTTGAGAGATACCGGCTAGAGATAGTCGGGCTCACCTCCACGCACTGCTTGGACTCTGGAACCCATCTTCTCGAAAGGGGCTGGACTCTTCACTACTCTGGTGTTGCCCGCAGTGAGGCGGCAGGCTGGTGTGGGCTTGCTCATAGCTCCCCAGCTTAGCCGCCATGTGTTGGAGTTTAACCCGGTGGACAAGAGGTCGCCTCCCTGCGACTTCGGGTTGGGGAGGACTCTCACTGTCATTTGTGCCTACGGGCCGAATGGCAGTGTAGAGTAGTACCCGGCCTTCTTGGAGTCCTTGGGAGGGTGCTGGAAAGTGCTCCAACCGGGGACTCTATCGTCCTGCTGGGGGACTTCAACGCTCACGTTGGTGATGCTAGTGACACCTGGAGCGTGATTGGGAGAGCGGCCCCCGATCTAAACCTGAGTGGTGTTCTGTTGTTGGAATTCTGTGCTAGGCACGGTCTGTCCATAACGAACACCATGTTCAAGCATAAGGGTGTCCACCAGTACACCTGGCATCAGGACACCCTAGGGCGGAGGTCGATGATCGACTTTGTGGTTGTATCATCTGATCTCCGGCCGCATGTCTTGGACACTCGGGTGAAGAGAGGGGCGGAGCTGTCAACTGATCACCACCTGGTGGTGAGTTGGATCCGTTGGCGGGGGAGGAGGCCGGACAGACTTGGCAGGCCCAAGCGTGCCGTGAGGGTCTGTTGGGAGCGTTTGGCAGAGACCCCTGTCAGGAGATCTTCAACTCCGCCTCCGGCAGAACTTTGACCGGATCCCGAGGAGGCTGGAGACATTGAGTCCGAATGGACTATGTTCTCTACCTCTTTGGTCGCGCGGCCGTCGGAGCTGTGGCCGTAAAATCTCCGGTGCGTGTCGTGGCGGCAACCCCGAACCCGATGGTGGACACGGAAGTAAGGGATGCCGTCAAGCTGAAGAAGAGTCCTATCGGGCATGGTTGGCCCGAGGACCCCTGAAGCAGCTGACAGGTACCGGTGGGCCAAGCGGACTGCTGCCGGGTGGTTGTGCAGGCAAAAACTCGGGTCTGGGAGGAGTTCGGGAGGCCATGGAAAATGACTATCGAGCGGCCTCAAAGAGGTTCTGGCAAACCGTCCGGCGCCTCAGAAAGGGAAAGCAGTGCCCTGCCAACACCGTATATAGTGCTGATGGGAACCTGCTAACCTCGACTGGGGATATTGTGGGGCGGTGGAAGGAATACTTTGAGGACCTCCTCAATCCCGTCAACACGTCTTCCACTGAGGGAGCAGAGGCCGGGGATCCGGGGACTCGACCATTACCTAGCTGAGGTCACTGGGGTGGTTGAGAAGCTCCTCTGTGGCAAGGCACCAGGGGTGGGCGAGATCCGCCCGGAATACCTCAGGTCTCTGGATGTTGTGGGGCTGTCTTGGCTGACACGCCTCTGCAGCATCGCGTGGACGCGGGAAAGTGCCTCTGGACTGGCAGGCGGGGTGGTGGTTCCTCTTTTCAAGAAGGGGGACCGGAGGTGTGCTCCAACTATAGGGGATCACACTTCTCAGCCTCCCTGGGAAAGTCTATGCCAGGGTACTGGAGAGAGAGATCCGCCCGATAGTTGAACCTCGGCTTCAAGAGGAACAATGCGGGTTTCGCCCTGGGCGTGGAACACTGGACCAGCTCTATACCCTCTCCAGGATGCTGGAGGTTCTGGGAGTTTGCCCAACCAGTCTACATGTGTTTTGTGGATTTGGAGAAGGCATTCGACCGGGTTCCTCGTGGTGTCCTGTGGGGGTGCTCTGGGAATATGGGGTAAGGGGCCTTTGCTAAGGGCTGTCCGATCCCCTGTATGATCAGAGCAGGAGCTTAGTTACCGCATTGCCGGCATTAAGTCAGACTTGTTTCCAGTGCATGTTGGACTCCGACAGGGCTGCCCTTTGTCACCGGTCCTGTTCATTATTTTTATGGACAGGATTTCTAGGCGCAGTCCAGGGGCCGGAGGGTCTGGTTTGGTGACCACAGGATAGCTTCTCTGCTTTTTGCTGATGATGTTGTTCTGTTGGCTGCATCTGGCCAAGACCTACAGTGTGTGCTGGGGCGGTTTGCAGCTGAGTGTGAAGCGGCAGGGATGAAAATCAGCACCTCAAGTCTGAGGCCTTGGTCCTCAGTCGGACAAGGGTGGCTTGCCCCTTCAGGTTGGTGGGGAGCTCCTGCCCCAGGTGGAGGAGTTTAAGTATCTTGGGGTCTCGTTCACGAGTGAGGAAGGATGGAGCGAGAGAGATTGACAGGCGGATCGGTGCAGCTTCTGCAGTAATGCAGTCGCTGTACTGGTCTGTCATGGTGAAAAAGAGCTAAGTCGCAGGCGAGCTCTCGATTTACAGGTCGATCTTCGTTCCTACTCTCACCTATGGTCATGAGCTTTGGGTCATGACCGAAAGAATGAGATCCCGGATACAAGCGGTCGAAATGAGTTTCCTTCGTAGGGTGGCTGGGCGCTCCCTTAGAGATAGGGTGAGGAGTTCAGTCACTCGGGAGGAGCTCGAGAGACCCGCTGCTCCTCCACACATCGAGAGAGGCCAGCTGAGGTGGCTCGGGCATCTGTTCGGATGCCTCCCGGACGCCTCCCAAGGGAGGTGTTCGGGCATGTCCCCACCGGGAAGAGGCCCGGGAAGACCTGGGACACGCTGGAGAGACTATGTCTCTCGGCTGGCCTGGGAGCGCCTCGGTGTCCCCGGAAGAGCTGGAGGAAGTGTCTGGGGAGGAGAAGTCTGGGCATCCCTGCTTAGACTGTTGCCCCGCGACCCGGCCCGGATAAGCGGAAGAAAAGAAGAAGAAGACTGCTTTAAATGTATAATTTATATGTTTAGCGTCATAGTTCTCATAACAGTGGCACAAACACTTTTGATGAGATGAGGTATTGCTGAAAGAGGTGAGTTTTCAGCTGTTTCTTAAAGATTGACAGAGATCCAGCATTCCGGATATGTACGGGAAGATCGTTCCACCAGCCAGGAACAGAGAACGAGAAAGTTCTGGAGAGTGATTTTGAGCCTCTTTGAGATGGTACCACGAGGCGTCGCTCGCTAGCAGATCTCAGACTTCTAGAGGGCATGTAGATTTGTAATAGTGAGTGGAAGTAGACCGGTGCCGAGTCTGTGGTTGCATCAGTATGCAAGCATCAGTGCCTTGAACTTGATGCGAGCTGCAACCGGGAGCCAATGTAAGGAGATAAAGAGAGGTGTAACATGGGTTCTTTTGGGCTCATTGAAGACCAGCCGTGCCGCTGCATTCTGAATCATTTGTAGAGGTTTTATTGTGTTTGATGGAAGTCCAGCCAGAAGAGCATTGCAGTAGTCCAGTCTAGAAATGACAAGGGCCTGGACAAGAGGTTGTGCAGTTTGCTCTGTTAGAAAGGGCCTGATCTTTCTGATGTTGTGTAGTGCAAACCTGCAGGATCGAGCAGTCTTTGCAAAGTGATCTTTAAAGGTGAGTTGGTCATCAAGGATTACACCAAGATTTCTGACCGAGGTTGATGGGGTAATTGTAGAAGAATAGAGATGGGAACTCTATCGTCCTGCTGGGGGACTTCAGCGCTCACGTTGGTGATGCTAGCGACACCTGGAGCGTGATGATTGGGAGAACGGCCCCTGATCTAAACCTGAGTGGTGTTCTGTTGTTGGAATTCTGTGCTAGTCACGGTTTGTCCATAACGAACACCATGTTCAAGCATAAGTGTGTCCACCAATACACGTGGCATCAGGACACCCTAGGGCGGAGGTTGATGACCGACTTTGTGGTTGTATCATCTGATTTCCGGCCGCATGTCTTGGACACTCGGGTGAAGAGAGGGGCGGAGCTGTCAACTGATCACCACCTGGTGCTTGAGTTGGATCCGTTGGCGGGGGAGGGGGCCAGACAGACTTGGCAGGCCCAAACGTACCGTGAGGGTCTTTTGGGAACGTTTGGCAGAGACCCCTGTCAGGGAGATCTTCAACTCCCGCCTCCGGTAGAACGACCAGATCCCGAGGAGGCTGGAGACATTGAGTCCGAGTGGACTATGTTCTCTGCCTCTTTGGTCGACGTGGCCGTCCGGAACTGTGGCCGTAAAGTCTCCGGTACATGTCGTGGTGGCAACCCACGAACCCGGTAGTGGACACTGGAAGTAAGGGATGCCATCAAGCTGAAGAAGGAGTCCTATCGGGCCTGGTTGGCTCGTGGGACTCCTGAGGCAGCTGACAGGTACCGGTGGGCCAAGCGGACCGCTGCCCGGGTGGTTGTGCAGGCAAAAACACGGGTCTGGGAGGAGTTCGGGGTGACCATGGAAAAGGACTATCGGACGGCCTCAAAGAGGTTCTGGCAAACCGTCCGACCCAATGGAGGTGTTCGGGCATGTCCCACCGGGGAGGCCCCGGGAAGACCTAGGTCACGCTGGATGGACTATGTCTCTCGGCTGGCCTGGGAGTGCCTCGGTGTTCCCCGGAAGATCTGGAGGAAGTGTCTGGGGAGAAGGAAGTCTGGGAGTCCCTGCTTAGACTGTTGCCCCATGACCCGGCCCCGGATAAGCAGAAGAAGAAGTAGATGTATATACACACATATATATACTTATAAATACATATATATATATATATACATATATATACACAACTACACACATAAACACACACACACACACACACACACACACACATATATATATAAAAAATCATTATAATTTTTTATATACAGACGTGGACAAAATTGTTGGTACCCTTTGGTCAATGAAAGAAAAACTCACAATGGTCACAGAAATAACTTTAATCTGACAAAAGTAATAATAAATAAAATTCTATAAATGTTAACCAATGAAAGTCAGACATTGTTTTCAACCATGCTTCAACAGAATTATTAAAAAAAAATAAACTCATGAAACAGACCTGGACAAAAATGATGGTACCCCTAACTTAATATTTTGTTGCGCAACCTTTTGAGGCAATCACTGCAATCAAACGCTTCCTGTAACTGTCAATGAGACTTCTGCACCTCTCAGCAGGTATTTTGGCCCACTCCTCATGAGCAAACTGCTCCAGTTGTGTCCGGTTTGAAGGGTGCCTTTTTCCAGACTGCATGTTTCAGCTCCTTCCAAAGATGCTCAATAGGATTGAGGTCAGGGCTCATAGAAGGCCACTTTACAATAGTCCAATTTTTTCCTCTTAGCCATTCTTGGGTGTTTTTAGCGGTGTGTTTTGGGTCATTGTCCTGTTGCAAGACCCATGACCTGCGACTGAGACCAAGCTTTCTGACACTGGCTAGTACATTTCTCTCTAGAATTCCTTGATAGTCTTGAGATTTCATTGTACCCTGCACAGATTCAAGACACCCTGTGCCAGACGCAGCAAAGCAGCCCCAGAACATAACAGAGCCTCCTCCATGTTTCACAGTAGGGACAGTGTTCTTTTCTTGATATGCTTCATTTTTTCTGTCTGTGAACATACAGCTGATGTGCCTTGGCAAAAACTTCGATTTTTGTCTCATCTGTCCACAGGATTCTCCCAGAAGCTTTGTGGCTTGTCAACATGTAGTTTGGCATATTCCAGTCTTGCTTTTTATGATTCGTTTTCAACAATGGTGTCCTCCTTGGTCGTCTCCCATGTAGTCCACTTTGGCTCAAACAACGACGGATGGTGCGATCTGACACTGATGTTCCTTGAGCATGAAGTTCACCTTGAATCTCTTTAGAAGTCTTTCTAGGCTCTTTTGTTACCATTCGGATTATCCGTCTCTTAGATTTGTCATCAATTTTCCTCCTGCGTGCCACGTCCAGGAGGTTGGCTACAGTCCCATGGATCTTAAACTTCTGAATAATATGTGCAACTGTAGTCACAGGAACATCTAGTTGCTTGGAGATGGTCTTATAGCCTTTACCTTTAACATGCTTGTCTATAATTTTCTTTCTGATCTCTTGAGACAACTCTTTCCTTTGCTTCCTCTGGTCCATGTCGGTGTGGTACACACCATATCACCAAACAACACAGTGATTACCTGGAGCCATATATATAGGCCCAATGGCTGATTACAAGGTTGTAGACACCTGTGATGCTAATTAGTGGACACACCTTGAATTAACATGTCCCTTTGGTCACATTATTTTCAGTGTTTTCTAGGGGTACCATCATTTTTGTCCATGCCTGTTTCGTGAGTTTATTTTTTTAAATAATTCTGTTGAAGCATGGTTGAAAAACAATGTCTGACTTTCATTGGTTAACATTTATAGAATTTTTATTTATTATTACTTTTGTCAGATAACAGTTATTTCTGTGACCATTGTGACTTTTTCTTTCATTGACCAAAGGGTACCAACAATTTTGTCCACGTCTGTATAGTTTTTCCTGCATAATATTCAATCACATTTACTTAGCCTTAATACATCAACACAAGGATGGGCTAATAAGAGAAAAGAAAAATTGTGTAACACATCAGACGGGCAGGTTTCTCGTAGACTGGGAAACTAGCCTCATAACTGGTTTAGTGCTATAAAGCATCCAACGGGAACCTAACCTTAATTTTAGCAAGCCATTTTCGGCCAAATGTTTATGGTCTATATTTAGCTTTTATCTAGTGGGCGTTTTATTTGATCGTACTCTCTCCTGCCCTCGTCTAAGAGATCGCACACCAGCTGAACACCAACAACAGCGAAGGTACGCGAGAACGTCTTCAAACCGACTTTATTCAGCTCTCCTCCGTGAATTAGCTCAGGCCGACCTCCGAAGCCTTCAGGGTCCGGATAAGGCAGAGAACACCTGCAGACGCCAAAGACAACCAAAAGAATAAATCAACACTGCGACTGAATGACATCGAATGAAAGCTCAATGCATTTATTTAGTACTTGATGAAGCTCAGTCCTGTCTGGATCTCCTCCCTGCGCTTCTGACGCTCAGCGCTCATGTTTGATCATCACAACCCTGAAAAACAAACACGGGCGCGAGAGTCCACGGTTAACGGCGGTGCTTCCTTAAAAGTGTGCATTATTAAAACCAGTATCTGCCGTCGACATATTGTTGAGTTTTAAGTCACGGTGTAAAGTGTTATTATGCATTTTCAGAAGTGCGTTTATCCTTATCTTTGTCAGACGAGTCAAAAACTAGATATCATTATTATCATTGCATCCCAGCTATACTAGAAATTTCTAGAAATGCTTTGCTAACAAAAATTATGAAAATAGTTCGTTTTCTAATAATAATACTAATAATAATATGTTAGTAATTACAAAAATAAAAAGTTCTGAATTACTAAAAACGCTCATCAGTGAGCAAGGACCTTTACGAATTGGATTTATTGTAGTAAACGTGTAGTAACCGTGTTTTAACAGTTTAACTTTCAGTTTAATAGTGGTTAACTTTCTTAAGGACAACTAAAAGAATTGTGTTTTGAATAATGTATAATTATTGTTATTATTATTATTATTATTTTTTGTATGAGAAAGTAATCAACGGACGTTAACTTTGCTAGAAGAAGAAGCCTGTCAGAACGTTGTATGTGAGAACGTTCCCTCGGCAGGGACGACGCTCAGAAACCGTTACTGAGATTTGAAACACGGCCGAACTCCTCGACTTCACTTCCTCTCGCCGAAAAACCGTTTCTTCGAAAACGAAACCGAAGCAGCTGGACATTTAAAGCGACAGTCTAATAATACTCCGCCGCGAGGACCGCGCGTTCAATCTGAATAAAGTCGCACTAGAATCGCAGCAGAGAACTCGCAAACTTCCCACAGGACGCGTTTCCGAACTCACCTGTATCTGCAGAAACTCCGCGCTTTCCTCCGAGTCGCGCGCGCGCGCGTTCGTTGGCGGCTTGCGTGTAAAAACGTTAGACGAGCGACCGACGGCTCGTCCGCTTCTCGAAACTCAGCGCGCTGCCAAACGCGTGTGGACGTCGCGCCGCTCCCTCGCCTGATGTTTCCAGCTAATTATAGAGGGCGCTCGACGTCCATTCGAGTACGTCCAGAAATCGTTTTTCGCGTTATTGGGAACGTGTGCGGAGTAGAAAGCGTATTCTGCTTATTTATAGAGCTAATAACTGGGATGCAAATTCGATACGCGATATAATTACGTTCGACTAATCCAAGCCCAGCAATCAACGAAACACTGTGATTGGTCTATCTGACCAGCGCTGTGAAAAGTAACACTTCTCACGTGACAATGGTGCTACGCTTGCTGTCGAAATTTACAATATATATATTTTTCACTAACCCACATCTAATGTGTCCACAAGAGAAGGATTCGTTCATTCATGTGCTATAAACATGTTTTAATAAAAAATACCTTTGTTTTAGTTTCGGTTTTGCGAATCCACAAAACCGATCCCATGCGTAAAATGTATTTTATTTATGGGCATACAAAGAGATAAACATTTTTTATGGATGATACAGAATATAATTACTCCATAAAAACTGTCTTTGGTAGCTATAAGGCTGTAGAATAATGCGTATTACTTTTACCTCACGATTTAAACCGCGCCGTTTCTGCACAGATCTAATGCGCATGCGCGACTTACTAACGCTGTTAAAAACTTCTTTTGAACAGGACATTGAATAAATATGAGACTCACTATAATCTACCCAATGACTGAACTGAAGGGTTCATACAGGAAAAAATGGCAGACAATCATGAAGTGAGTTTGGAGAAGACCAAAAATGTGAGATTCTCCTCAGCACTGAAGTTCTTCTCCCAAAGCCACTGCAGCAGTTCTGCACAGATGACATACAGAAGATCTCTAAAGAGGTGAAATAGACCTTCTGACTCAGAATATTACACCAGAAAGGAGTTTAAAGCCAGTCTAGTGGTGTTTAACCTTTTACACTAATGGTGTAACAATTGTCACTATGAGAAGCATATTACAAACCAAAGGGCATTAAACAGAATATAGGTGCATTTACAAAGAAATTTAGCTCTGCATTTTACATGACATATATTCATATTCATTCTTTTTATGCTTATATGTACTATTAATGATAGAAGGTCTTGAGTAATGATGGAAAGGCCCAAACCACTGACGCCTGCCTCTTCAAGCAGTGCCTCAAGTGCATGCTGAGAAACCACAATCAATCAGTCTTTGCTACTGAAAAAAGATATATCTGAAATAAATACATATTTGTCAATGCATACATGCACAGGTCTAGCTACGAAATGAAACAGAACCACAGGAACATGCCAAAAAACCACTAATCCTCCTGTACTACTATATACAGGTCCATTCAGAATCACTAAACCGCTGACCGTTTTTAAAGCCAAGTGCACACTGAAAAGAGTCATTCATCTAGATGTAAGGCACTATTCTCCGCATTAGCGATCACAAAAACCAACCGTTTAATTTTAAGATGTTGTTTTGCGTTATAATGTGAGTTATTGAATCAAATTTAGTAATTAGTAACTAATCGTGCATACTGACAACATATAAATGGCAATCGGTTTGAGCGGATTTGCCTGCAGTTTTTACAGTTTCAAAAAGTTTGTTAAATTAGTGTGTGTGATTTAAAGCCTGCGTAAAATATACCCCTACGTTTCAGTCTGCTTTTATGAGGTTTGATGAATTCTTTCATTCATTGCCTTCCTTTTGGATTGAAATATACTCAGTACTCAGTATATACAGTATTAACATTTTAAATCACTAGGGTTCTCTAGGGTTTGAGAATGTGTTGGAAACATTTTAAAGAGAATATGGAGAGGCACAGTAATGTTCCAGGAATGCGAAAAAAGCGTATTAAATTAAACTGAGCTGGATGATAACATCACTAATATCGAGTGTTTATCATTGTCCTTGTATTTATTTATATGCATATACATTGATATGCTTTTATTTTTATTATAATTGGTGTAGTACTTAGGGTTGGGGGCCAGAGAAGCAATATTTTTATGTAATGCCATGGTTTAACCCCTTATGGCCTTCTAGTCGCTGTAAAAGAGTTGTACAGAATAGCTTTTTCATTTATTTATTTGATTAATGTTTGCATTGTATGTTTAGGCGTTATCAAACACCCGTGTTAATACGCTTAGCTTTTTTTGGAAATGCTTTAATTTCGCAAAGATGAATCACT